>NW_027228466.1:0-158256 GCF_037783145.1 Equus przewalskii
ATTCCGGAGTGTCTGATGAGTGGTTCTGGCGTAGCCGGCAGGTGATTTTTGCGTGTCCAGCAGGTGTTTCCGGCGAGCTAGGCAGGTGGTACAGGCGTGTCCGGAACATGGTTCTGGCGTGTCTGAGAAATGGTTCCGAAATGCCCGGCAGGCGATTCCGGAGTGTCCGGCATGTGGTTCTGGCACCTCTGAGAGGTGCTTCCGGCATACCCGGAAGGTGGCTCCGGAGCGTCTGCCGAGTGGTTCTGGCGTAGCCGGCAGGTGATTCTGGTGTGTCCAGCAGGTGGTTCTGGGGAGTGGAGCAGGTGGTTCCGGCATACTCGGCAGGTGGTACCGGCGTGTCAGGAACATGGTTCTGGCAAGTCTGAGAGGTGGTTATGCCATGCCCGGCAGGTGATTCCGGAGTGTTCGCCAAGTGGTTCTGGCGTTGCCGGCAGGTGATTTGCATGTCCGGCGCTGGTTCCTGCGAGTCAAGCCGGTGGTTCCAGTGTGTCCAGCAGGTGGTTCCGGTCTGTCCGGCAGGTGGTTCTGGGGTGTCCGGAACGAAGTTCTGGCACGTCTGAGAGGTTGTGTCGTGTTGCAGTTCACGTGATTCCGGCTTGTGCGCCAAGTGGTTCTGGTTTAGGGGGCAGGTGATTTTGGCGTGTCGGGCAGGTGGGACCGGTGAGTCAAGCAGGTGGTTCGGGCGAGTGTTTCCTGTGTTTCCGGTCTGTCCGGGAGATGGTTCCGCCCTGTCCGGCACGTGCTTCTGGCACTTCTGAGAGGTTGTGCTGGCATGCCCGGCAGGTGATTCTGGAGTGTCCGCCAAGTGGTTGTGGCGTAGCCGGCTGGTGATTCTGGCGTGTCCGGCTGGTGGTACTGGCGAGTCAAGCAGGTGGTCCCGGCGTGTCCGGCAGGTGGTTCCGGTCTGTCCTGGAGGTGGTTCCGGAGTGTCTGCCGAGTGGTTCTGGTGTAGCCGTATGTGATTTTGGCGTGTCCAGCAAGTGCTTCCGACGAGCTCGGCAGGTGGTATCGGCGTGTCTGGAACATGGTTCTGGCCCATCTGAGAGATGGTTCCGGCATGCCCGGCAGGTGATTCCGGAGTGTCCGCCAAGTGTTTCTGGCATACCCAGCAGGTGATTTTGGCATGTCCGACAGGTGTTTCTTGCGAGTCGAGCAGGTTGCTCAGGCATGCTCAGCAGGTTCTTCCGGCGTCTCTGGCACATGGTTCTGGTGTGTCTGAGAGCTGATTCTGACATGTCCAGCAGATGATTCCGGAGTGTCCACCAAGTGGTTCTGGTATACCTGGCAGGTGATTTTGGCGTGTCAGGAAGGTGGTTCCCGCTAGTTGAGCAGGTGGATCAGGCATGCTCGCCAGGGGGTTGAGGCGGGTCTGGCAGGTGGTTTCCGTCAGTTCGGGGTGTGGTTCCGGCATCTCAGGCACATGGTTCTGGCACGTCTGAGAGGTGGTTCCGGCCGGCCCGAAAGGTTTTTCCGGAGTGTCCGCCAAGTGGTTCTGGCGTAGCTGGCAGGTGATGTTGGCGTGACCGGCAGGTGGTTCCAGCAATCCCGGCAGGTGATTCCGGAGTGTTCGCCAACTGGTTCTGGCGTAGCCGGCATGTGATTTTGGCGTGTCCCGCGGTGGTTCCAGCGAGTCGAGCCGGTGGTTCTGGCATACTCGGCAGGTGGTTCCGGCGTTTCCGGCACATGGTTCTGGCATGTCTGAGAGGTGGTTCCGGCATGCCCGGCAGGTGATCCCGGAGAGTCCTCCAAGTGGTTCTGGCGTACCCCGCAGGTATTTCTGGTGTGTCCGGCAGGTGGCTCTGGTGAGTCGAGCAGGTGGTTCCGGCGTGCTTGGCAGGTGTTTCCGGCAGGTCCGGCAGGTGTTTGCCGTCTGTCCATGACGTGGTTCCAGAATGCCCGCAAGGTGATTCTGGAGTGTCCACCAAGTGGTTTTGGGGTAGCCGGCATATGATTTTGGCCTGTGAGGCAGGTGGTTCCGGCATGTTCAGCAGGTGGTTCCGGCGAGCTCGGCAGGTGCTTCCGGTCCCTCCGGCACGTGGTTGTGGCACGTCTGAGAGATGGTTCCGGCATGTCTGGCAGGTGATTCCGGAGTCTCCGGCATGTGGTTCTGGCACGTCTGAGAGGTGGTTCCGGAATGCCTGGGATGTGATTCCGGAGTGTCTGCCGAGTGGTACTGGCGTAGCCGGCAGGTGATTCTGGCGTGTCCAGGAAGTGGTTCTGGGGAGTGGATCTGGTGGTTCCGGCATACTCGGAAATTCGTACCGGCGTGTCCGGAACATGGTTCTGGCAAGTGTGAGAGTTGGTTCCGGCATGCCCGGCAGGTGATTCCGGAGTGTTCGTCACGTGATTCTGGCGTAGCCGGCAGGTGATTTTGCATGTCCGGCGGTGGTTCCGGCGAGTCGAGTCGGTGGTTCCGTCTTGTCCGTCAGGTGGTTCCGGCCTGTCCGGCACGTGCTTCTGGCACTTCTGAGAGGTTGTGCTGGCATGCCCGGCAGGTGATTCCGGAGTGTTCGCCAAGTGGTTCTGGCATAGCCGGAAGGTGATTTTGCATGTCCGGCGGTGGTTCCGGCGAGTCGAGCCGGTGGTTCCGGAGTGTCCGGCAGGTGGTTCCGGTCTGTCCGGCCGGTGGTTCTGGCGTGTCCGGCACGAGGTTCTGGCACGTCTGAGAGGTGGTTCCAGCATGCCCGGCAGGTGATTCCAGAGTCTCCGGCATGTGGTTCTGGCCCCTCTGAGAGGTGGTTCCGGAATGCCTGGCATGTGATTCCGGAGTGTCTGTCGAGTGCTTCTGGCGTAGCCGGCGGTTGATTTTGGCGTGTCCAGTATGTGGATCTGGGGAGAGGATCACCTGGTTCCGGCATACTCTGCAGGTGGTACCGGCGTGTCCAGAACATGGTTCTGGCACTTCGGAGAGGTTGCGCTGGCATGCCCGGCAGCTGATTCTGGAGTCCGCCATGTGCTTCTGGCGTAGCCGGCAGGTGATTTTGGCGTGTCCGGCAGGTGGCTCTGGGGAGTGGATCAGGAACTTCCGGAATTCTCGGCATGTGCTTCCGCCGTCTCTGGCATGTGGTTGTGACACCTCTGAGAGGTGGTTCCAACATGCCCGGCAGGTGATTCCGGAGTGTCTGACAAGTGGTTGTGGCGTAGCCGGCTGGTGATTCTGGCGTGTCCGGCAGGTGGTTCTGGCGAGTCAAGCAGGTGTTCCTGGCGTGTCCGGCAGGTGGTTCCGGTCTGTCCTGGAGGTGGTTCGGGAGTGCCTGCCGAGTGGTTGTGGCGTAGCCGGCAGGTGATTTTGGCGTGACCGGCAGGTGGTTCTGTGGAGTGGCACAGGTGGTTCTGGCATGCTCAGCACGTGCTTCCGGCGTCTCCGGTATGTGGTTCTTGCACGTTTGAGAGGTGGTTCCGGCATGACCGGCATGTGATTCTGGAGTATGTGCCACGTGGTTCTGGCGCAGCCGGCAGTTGATTTTGGCATGTGTGGCAGGTGGTTCTGGGGAGTGGATCAGGTGGTTCCGGCGTGCTCTGCAGGTGGTTCAGGCAGGTCTGGCAGGTGTTTGCAGTCTGTCCATGACGTGGTTCCAGCATGCTCGGAAGGTGATTCTGGAGTGTCCACCAAGTGGGTTTGGCATAGCCGTCACGTGATTTTGGCATGTCAGGCAGGTGGTTCCGGCGTGTCCAGCAGGTGGTTCCGGCGAGCTCAGCAGGTGCTTCCGGTCTCTCCGGCACGTGGTTGTGGCATGTCAGGCAGGTGGTTCTGGCACGTCTGAGATGTGGTTCTGGCATGCGCGGCAGGTGATTCCGGCTTCTCCGGTATGTGATTCTTGCATGTTTGAAGGTGGTTCCGGCATGCGCGGCAGGTGATTCCGAAGTGTCGGCCAAGTGGTTCTGGCGTAGCCAGCATGTGATTTTGGCGTGTCCAGCAGGTGGTTCTGTGGAGTGGCACAAGTGGTTCTGGCATGCTCGGCACGTGCTTCCAGCATCTCCAATATGTGGTTCTTGCACGTTTGAGAGGTGGTTCTGGCATGACCGGCATGTGATTCTGGAGTGTGTGCCAAGTGGTTCTGGCACAGCTGGCAGGTGATTTTGGCGTGTCAGGTAGGTGGTTCCGGCGAGTCGAGCAGGTGGTCCGGCTTGCTCGGCAGGTGGTTCAGGCGGTTCTGGCAGGTGGTTCCGGTCTGTCCAGCAGGTGGTTCTGGGGTGTCCGGCACGAGGTTCTGGCACGTCTGAGAGGTTGTGTCGGCATGCACTTCACGTGATTCCGGCTTGTCCGCCAAGTGGTTCTGGTGTAGCGGGCAGGTGATTTTGGCGTGTCCGGCAGGTGGGACTGGTTATTCACGCAGGTGGTTCCGGCGAGTGTTTCCTGTGTTTTCGGTCTGTCCAGGAGATGGTTCGACCCTGTCTAGCACGTGCTTCTGGCACTTCTGAGATGTTGTGCTGGCATGCCCGAAAGGTGATTCTGGAGTGTCCGACAAGTGGTTGTGGCATAGCCGGCTTGTGATTCTGGCGTGTCCGGCGGTGGTTCTGGCGAGTCAAGCAGGTGGTCCCGGTGTGTCCGGCAGGTGGTTCCGGTCTGTCCTGTAGGTAGTTCCGTAGTGTCTGCCGAGTGGTTCAGGCGTAGCCGGCAGGTGATTTTGGCGTGTCCATCAGGTGGTTCTGGGGAGTGGATCAGGTGGTTCCGGCATACTAGGCAGGTGGTTCCGGTGTGTCCGGCACATGGTTCTTCCACGCCTGAGAGGTGGTTCTGCCATGCCCGGCAGGTGATCCCAGAGAGTCCTCCAAGTGGTTCTGGCGTACCCCGCAGGTGTTTCTGTTGAGCCCAGGAGGTGGCTCTAGTGAGTCGAGCAGGTGGTTCCTGCGTGCTCGGCAGGTGGTTCAGGCATGTCCTGCAGGTGTTTACAGTCTGTCCATGACGTGGTCCCGGAATGCCCGCAAGGTGATTCTGGAGTGTCCACCAAGTGGTTTTGGCGTAGCCGGCATATGATTTTGGCCTGTGAGGCAGGTGGTTCCGGCATGTCCAGCAGGTGGTTCCGGTGAGTTCGGCAGGAGCTTCTGGTCTCTCCGTCATGTGCTTGTGGCACGTCTGAGAGATGGTTCCGGCAGGCCCGGCAGGTGATTCCGGAGTGTCTGCCGAGTGGTTCTGGGGTAGACAGCAGGTGATTTTGGCGTGTCCAGCAGGTGGTTCTGGGGAGTGGATCAGGTGGTTCCGGCATGCCCGACAGGTGATTCCGGAGTGTCCGCCAAGTGGTTCTGGCGTACCTGGCAGGTGATTTTGGTGTCTCCAGCAGGTGTTTCTTGCGAGTCGAGCAGGTGGCTCAGGCATGCTCAGCTGGTGCTTCCGGCGTGTCCAGCACGTGGTTCTGGTTTGTCTGAGAGCTGGTTCAGGCATGTCCAGGAGACGATTCTGGAGTGTCCACCAAGTGTTTCTGGCATACCCTTCAGGTGATTTTGGCTTGTCAGGTAGGTGGTTCCGGCGAGTCGAGCAGAAGGTTCCGGCGTGCTCGGCCGGTGTGTCAGGCGGGTCTGGCAGGTGGTTTCGGCCTGTTCGGGGTGTGGTTCCGGCATCTCAGGCACATGGTTCTGCCTCGTCTGAGAGTTGTTTCCGGTCGGCCTGACAGGAGTTTCCGTAGTGTCCGCCAAGTGGTTCTGGCGTAGCTGGCAGGTGATGTTGGCATGACAGGCAGGTGGTTCCAGCAAGCCCGGCAGGTGATTCCGAAGTGTTCACCAACTGGTTGTGGTGTAGCCGGCAGGTGATTTTGGCGTTTCTGTCAGGCGGTTCTGGCGAGTCGAGCAGGTGGTTCCAGCGTGCTCGGCAGGTGCTTCCGGTGTCATTGGCATGTGGTTCTGGCATGTCTGACAGGTGGTTCCGGCATGCCCGGCAGGTGATTGCGGAGTGTTCGCCAAATGATACTGGCGTAGCCGGGAGGTGATTTTGCATGTCCGGCGGTGGTTCCAGCGAGTCGAGCCATTGGTTCCGGCGTGTCCGGCAGGTGGTTCCGGACTGTCCGGCAGGTGGTTCTGGGGTGTCTGGCACAAGGTTCTGTCTCGTCTGAGAGGTTGTGTCGGCATGCCCTTCACGTGATTCCGGCTTATCCGCCAAGTGGTTTTGATGTAGCGGGCAGGTGATTCTGGCGAGTGCGGCAGGTGGGACCGGTGAGTCAAGGAGGTGGTTCCTGCGAGTGTTTCCTGTGGTTAGGGTCTGTGCGGGAGATGGTTCCGGCCTGCCCGGCATGTGCTTCTTGCACTTTTGAGAGGCTGTGATGGCATGCCCGGCAGCTGATTCTGGAGTCCGCCATGTGCTTCTGGCGTAGCCGGCAGGTGATTTTGGCGTGTCCGGCAGGTGGCTCTGGGGAGTGGATCAGGAACTTCCGGAATTCTCGGCATGTGCTTCCGCCGTCTCTGGCATGTGGTTGTGACACCTCTGAGAGGTGGTTCCAGCATGCCCGGCAGGTGATTCCGGAGTGTCCGACAAGTGGTTGTGGCGTAGCCGGCTGGTGATTCTGGCGTGTCCGGCAGGTGGTTCTGGCGAGTCAAGCAGGTGTTCCTGGCGTGTCCGGCAGGTGGTTCCGGTCTGTCCTGGAGGTGGTTCGGGAGTGCCTGCCGAGTGGTTGTGGCGTAGCCGGCAGGTGATTTTGGCGTGACCGGCAGGTGGTTCTGTGGAGTGGCACAGGTGGTTCTGGCATGCTCAGCACGTGCTTCCGGCGTCTCCGGTATGTGGTTCTTGCACGTTTGAGAGGTGGTTCCGGCATGACCGGCATGTGATTCTGGAGTATGTGCCACGTGGTTCTGGCGCAGCCGGCAGTTGATTTTGGCATGTGTGGCAGGTGGTTCTGGGGAGTGGATCAGGTGGTTCCGGCGTGCTCTGCAGGTGGTTCAGGCAGGTCTGGCAGGTGTTTGCAGTCTGTCCATGACGTGGTTCCAGCATGCTCGGAAGGTGATTCTGGAGTGTCCACCAAGTGGGTTTGGCATAGCCGTCACGTGATTTTGGCATGTCAGGCAGGTGGTTCCGGCGTGTCCAGCAGGTGGTTCCGGCGAGCTCAGCAGGTGCTTCCGGTCTCTCCGGCACGTGGTTGTGGCATGTCAGGCAGGTGGTTCTGGCACGTCTGAGATGTGGTTCTGGCATGCGCGGCAGGTGATTCCGGCTTCTCCGGTATGTGATTCTTGCATGTTTGAAGGTGGTTCCGGCATGCGCGGCAGGTGATTCCGAAGTGTCGGCCAAGTGGTTCTGGCGTAGCCAGCATGTGATTTTGGCGTGTCCAGCAGGTGGTTCTGTGGAGTGGCACAAGTGGTTCTGGCATGCTCGGCACGTGCTTCCAGCATCTCCAATATGTGGTTCTTGCACGTTTGAGAGGTGGTTCTGGCATGACCGGCATGTGATTCTGGAGTGTGTGCCAAGTGGTTCTGGCACAGCTGGCAGGTGATTTTGGCGTGTCAGGTAGGTGGTTCCGGCGAGTCGAGCAGGTGGTCCGGCTTGCTCGGCAGGTGGTTCAGGCGGTTCTGGCAGGTGGTTCCGGTCTGTCCAGCAGGTGGTTCTGGGGTGTCCGGCACGAGGTTCTGGCACGTCTGAGAGGTTGTGTCGGCATGCACTTCACGTGATTCCGGCTTGTCCGCCAAGTGGTTCTGGTGTAGCGGGCAGGTGATTTTGGCGTGTCCGGCAGGTGGGACTGGTTATTCACGCAGGTGGTTCCGGCGAGTGTTTCCTGTGTTTTCGGTCTGTCCAGGAGATGGTTCGACCCTGTCTAGCACGTGCTTCTGGCACTTCTGAGATGTTGTGCTGGCATGCCCGAAAGGTGATTCTGGAGTGTCCGACAAGTGGTTGTGGCATAGCCGGCTTGTGATTCTGGCGTGTCCGGCGGTGGTTCTGGCGAGTCATGCAGGTGGTCCCGGTGTGTCCGGCAGGTGGTTCCGGTCTGTCCTGTAGGTAGTTCCGTAGTGTCTGCCGAGTGGTTCAGGCGTAGCCGGCAGGTGATTTTGGCGTGTCCATCAGGTGGTTCTGGGGAGTGGATCAGGTGGTTCCGGCATACTAGGCAGGTGGTTCCGGTGTGTCCGGCACATGGTTCTTCCACGCCTGAGAGGTGGTTCTGCCATGCCCGGCAGGTGATCCCAGAGAGTCCTCCAAGTGGTTCTGGCGTACCCCGCAGGTGTTTCTGTTGAGCCCAGGAGGTGGCTCTAGTGAGTCGAGCAGGTGGTTCCTGCGTGCTCGGCAGGTGGTTCAGGCATGTCCTGCAGGTGTTTACAGTCTGTCCATGACGTGGTCCCGGAATGCCCGCAAGGTGATTCTGGAGTGTCCACCAAGTGGTTTTGGCGTAGCCGGCATATGATTTTGGCCTGTGAGGCAGGTGGTTCCGGCATGTCCAGCAGGTGGTTCCGGTGAGTTCGGCAGGAGCTTCTGGTCTCTCCGTCATGTGCTTGTGGCACGTCTGAGAGATGGTTCCGGCAGGCCCGGCAGGTGATTCCGGAGTGTCTGCCGAGTGGTTCTGGGGTAGACAGCAGGTGATTTTGGCGTGTCCAGCAGGTGGTTCTGGGGAGTGGATCAGGTGGTTCCGGCATGCCCGACAGGTGATTCCGGAGTGTCCGCCAAGTGGTTCTGGCGTACCTGGCAGGTGATTTTGGTGTCTCCAGCAGGTGTTTCTTGCGAGTCGAGCAGGTGGCTCAGGCATGCTCAGCTGGTGCTTCCGGCGTGTCCAGCACGTGGTTCTGGTTTGTCTGAGAGCTGGTTCAGGCATGTCCAGGAGACGATTCTGGAGTGTCCACCAAGTGTTTCTGGCATACCCTTCAGGTGATTTTGGCTTGTCAGGTAGGTGGTTCCGGCGAGTCGAGCAGAAGGTTCCGGCGTGCTCGGCCGGTGTGTCAGGCGGGTCTGGCAGGTGGTTTCGGCCTGTTCGGGGTGTGGTTCCGGCATCTCAGGCACATGGTTCTGCCTCGTCTGAGAGTTGTTTCCGGTCGGCCTGACAGGAGTTTCCGTAGTGTCCGCCAAGTGGTTCTGGCGTAGCTGGCAGGTGATGTTGGCATGACAGGCAGGTGGTTCCAGCAAGCCCGGCAGGTGATTCCGAAGTGTTCACCAACTGGTTGTGGTGTAGCCGGCAGGTGATTTTGGCGTTTCTGTCAGGCGGTTCTGGCGAGTCGAGCAGGTGGTTCCAGCGTGCTCGGCAGGTGCTTCCGGTGTCATTGGCATGTGGTTCTGGCATGTCTGACAGGTGGTTCCGGCATGCCCGGCAGGTGATTGCGGAGTGTTCGCCAAATGATACTGGCGTAGCCGGGAGGTGATTTTGCATGTCCGGCGGTGGTTCCAGCGAGTCGAGCCATTGGTTCCGGCGTGTCCGGCAGGTGGTTCCGGACTGTCCGGCAGGTGGTTCTGGGGTGTCTGGCACAAGGTTCTGTCTCGTCTGAGAGGTTGTGTCGGCATGCCCTTCACGTGATTCCGGCTTATCCGCCAAGTGGTTTTGATGTAGCGGGCAGGTGATTCTGGCGAGTGCGGCAGGTGGGACCGGTGAGTCAAGGAGGTGGTTCCTGCGAGTGTTTCCTGTGGTTAGGGTCTGTGCGGGAGATGGTTCCGGCCTGCCCGGCATGTGCTTCTTGCACTTTTGAGAGGCTGTGATGGCATGCCCGGCAGCTGATTCTGGAGTCCGCCATGTGCTTCTGGCGTAGCCGGCAGGTGATTTTGGCGTGTCCGGCAGGTGGCTCTGGGGAGTGGATCAGGAACTTCCGGAATTCTCGGCATGTGCTTCCGCCGTCTCTGGCATGTGGTTGTGACACCTCTGAGAGGTGGTTCCAGCATGCCCGGCAGGTGATTCCGGAGTGTCCGACAAGTGGTTGTGGCATAGCCGGCTGGTGATTCTGGCGTGTCCGGCAGGTGGTTCTGGCGAGTCAAGCAGGTGTTCCTGGCGTGTCCGGCAGGTGGTTCCGGTCTGTCCTGGAGGTGGTTCGGGAGTGCCTGCCGAGTGGTTGTGGCGTAGCCGGCAGGTGATTTTGGCGTGACCGGCAGGTGGTTCTGTGGAGTGGCACAGGTGGTTCTGGCATGCTCAGCACGTGCTTCCGGCGTCTCCGGTATGTGGTTCTTGCACGTTTGAGAGGTGGTTCCGGCATGACCGGCATGTGATTCTGGAGTATGTGCCACGTGGTTCTGGCGCAGCCGGCAGTTGATTTTGGCATGTGTGGCAGGTGGTTCTGGGGAGTGGATCAGGTGGTTCCGGCGTGCTCTGCAGGTGGTTCAGGCAGGTCTGGCAGGTGTTTGCAGTCTGTCCATGACGTGGTTCCAGCATGCTCGGAAGGTGATTCTGGAGTGTCCACCAAGTGGGTTTGGCATAGCCGTCACGTGATTTTGGCATGTCAGGCAGGTGGTTCCGGCGTGTCCAGCAGGTGGTTCCGGCGAGCTCAGCAGGTGCTTCCGGTCTCTCCGGCACGTGGTTGTGGCATGTCAGGCAGGTGGTTCTGGCACGTCTGAGATGTGGTTCTGGCATGCGCGGCAGGTGATTCCGGCTTCTCCGGTATGTGATTCTTGCATGTTTGAAGGTGGTTCCGGCATGCGCGGCAGGTGATTCCGAAGTGTCGGCCAAGTGGTTCTGGCGTAGCCAGCATGTGATTTTGGCGTGTCCAGCAGGTGGTTCTGTGGAGTGGCACAAGTGGTTCTGGCATGCTCGGCACGTGCTTCCAGCATCTCCAATATGTGGTTCTTGCACGTTTGAGAGGTGGTTCTGGCATGACCGGCATGTGATTCTGGAGTGTGTGCCAAGTGGTTCTGGCACAGCTGGCAGGTGATTTTGGCGTGTCAGGTAGGTGGTTCCGGCGAGTCGAGCAGGTGGTCCGGCTTGCTCGGCAGGTGGTTCAGGCGGTTCTGGCAGGTGGTTCCGGTCTGTCCAGCAGGTGGTTCTGGGGTGTCCGGCACGAGGTTCTGGCACGTCTGAGAGGTTGTGTCGGCATGCACTTCACGTGATTCCGGCTTGTCCGCCAAGTGGTTCTGGTGTAGCGGGCAGGTGATTTTGGCGTGTCCGGCAGGTGGGACTGGTTATTCACGCAGGTGGTTCCGGCGAGTGTTTCCTGTGTTTTCGGTCTGTCCAGGAGATGGTTCGACCCTGTCTAGCACGTGCTTCTGGCACTTCTGAGATGTTGTGCTGGCATGCCCGAAAGGTGATTCTGGAGTGTCCGACAAGTGGTTGTGGCATAGCCGGCTTGTGATTCTGGCGTGTCCGGCGGTGGTTCTGGCGAGTCATGCAGGTGGTCCCGGTGTGTCCGGCAGGTGGTTCCGGTCTGTCCTGTAGGTAGTTCCGTAGTGTCTGCCGAGTGGTTCAGGCGTAGCCGGCAGGTGATTTTGGCGTGTCCATCAGGTGGTTCTGGGGAGTGGATCAGGTGGTTCCGGCATACTAGGCAGGTGGTTCCGGTGTGTCCGGCACATGGTTCTTCCACGCCTGAGAGGTGGTTCTGCCATGCCCGGCAGGTGATCCCAGAGAGTCCTCCAAGTGGTTCTGGCGTACCCCGCAGGTGTTTCTGTTGAGCCCAGGAGGTGGCTCTAGTGAGTCGAGCAGGTGGTTCCTGCGTGCTCGGCAGGTGGTTCAGGCATGTCCTGCAGGTGTTTACAGTCTGTCCATGACGTGGTCCCGGAATGCCCGCAAGGTGATTCTGGAGTGTCCACCAAGTGGTTTTGGCGTAGCCGGCATATGATTTTGGCCTGTGAGGCAGGTGGTTCCGGCATGTCCAGCAGGTGGTTCCGGTGAGTTCGGCAGGAGCTTCTGGTCTCTCCGTCATGTGCTTGTGGCACGTCTGAGAGATGGTTCCGGCAGGCCCGGCAGGTGATTCCGGAGTGTCTGCCGAGTGGTTCTGGGGTAGACAGCAGGTGATTTTGGCGTGTCCAGCAGGTGGTTCTGGGGAGTGGATCAGGTGGTTCCGGCATGCCCGACAGGTGATTCCGGAGTGTCCGCCAAGTGGTTCTGGCGTACCTGGCAGGTGATTTTGGTGTCTCCAGCAGGTGTTTCTTGCGAGTCGAGCAGGTGGCTCAGGCATGCTCAGCTGGTGCTTCCGGCGTGTCCAGCACGTGGTTCTGGTTTGTCTGAGAGCTGGTTCAGGCATGTCCAGGAGACGATTCTGGAGTGTCCACCAAGTGTTTCTGGCATACCCTTCAGGTGATTTTGGCTTGTCAGGTAGGTGGTTCCGGCGAGTCGAGCAGAAGGTTCCGGTGTGCTCGGCCGGTGTGTCAGGCGGGTCTGGCAGGTGGTTTCGGCCTGTTCGGGGTGTGGTTCCGGCATCTCAGGCACATGGTTCTGCCTCGTCTGAGAGTTGTTTCCGGTCGGCCTGACAGGAGTTTCCGTAGTGTCCGCCAAGTGGTTCTGGCGTAGCTGGCAGGTGATGTTGGCATGACAGGCAGGTGGTTCCAGCAAGCCCGGCAGGTGATTCCGAAGTGTTCACCAACTGGTTGTGGTGTAGCCGGCAGGTGATTTTGGCGTTTCTGTCAGGCGGTTCTGGCGAGTCGAGCAGGTGGTTCCAGCGTGCTCGGCAGGTGCTTCCGGTGTCATTGGCATGTGGTTCTGGCATGTCTGACAGGTGGTTCCGGCATGCCCGGCAGGTGATTGCGGAGTGTTCGCCAAATGATACTGGCGTAGCCGGGAGGTGATTTTGCATGTCCGGCGGTGGTTCCAGCGAGTCGAGACATTGGTTCTGGCGTGTCCGGCAGGTGGTTCCGGACTGTCCGGCAGGTGGTTCTGGGGTGTCTGGCACAAGGTTCTGTCTCGTCTGAGAGGTTGTGTCGGCATGCCCTTCACGTGATTCCGGCTTATCCGCCAAGTGGTTTTGATGTAGCGGGCAGGTGATTCTGGCGAGTGCGGCAGGTGGGACCGGTGAGTCAAGGAGGTGGTTCCTGCGAGTGTTTCCTGTGGTTAGGGTCTGTGCGGGAGATGGTTCCGGCCTGCCCGGCATGTGCTTCTTGCACTTTTGAGAGGCTGTGATGGCATGCCCGGCAGCTGATTCTGGAGTGTCCGCCAAGTGGTTCTGGCGTACCTGGCAGATGATTTTGGCATGTCCGGCAGGTGTTTCTTGCGAGTCAAGCAGGAGGTTCCATCATGCTCGGCAGGTGGTTCAGGCCGATCTGGCAGGTGGTTTTGGTCTGTTCGGGGTGTGGTTCCGGCATCTCAGGCACATGGTTCTGGCACGTCTGAGAGGTGGTTCCGTCCGGCCTGACAGGTGTTTCCGGAGTGTCCGCCAAGTGGTTCTGGCGTATCTGGCAGGTGATGTTGGCGTGACCTTCAGGTTGTTCCAGCCAGCCCGGCAGGTGATTACGAATTGCTCAGCAACTGGTTGTGGCGTAGCCGGCAGGTGATTTTGGCGTGTCCGGCAGGTGGCTGTGGCGAGTCGAGCAGGTGGTTCCGGCGTGCTCGGCAGGTGCTTCCGGTGTCATTGGCATGTGGTTCTGGCATGTCTGAGAGGTGGTTCCGGCATGCCCGGCAGGTGATTCCGGAGTGTTCGCCAAGTGGCTCTGGCGTAACCGGCAGGTGATTTTCCATGTCCGGCGGTGGTACCGGTGAGACAAGCAGGTGGTTCCGGCGAGTGTTTCCTGTGTTTCCGGTCTGTCCGGGAGATGGTTCCGGCCTGTCCGGCATGTGCTTCTGGCACTTCTGAGAGGTTGTGCTGGCATGCCCGGCAGGTGATTCCGCAGTGTCCGACATGTGGTTCTGGCACGTCTGAGAGGTGGTTCCGGCATGCCCTGCAGGTGATTCCATAGTGTCCGCCACGTGGTTCTGGCCTAGCCGGCAGGTGATTTTGGCATCTCCGGCAGGTGGTTTCGGCGAGTCGAGCAGGAGGTTCCGGAGTACTCAGCTGGTGCATCCAGTGTCTCTGGCACGTGGTTCTGTCACGTCTGAGAGGTGGTTCTGGCATGCCCGACAGGTGATTCTGGAGTGTCCGGCAAGTGGTTCTGGCGAGCGGTTCAGGTGATTCCGGCTTTCTCGGCAGGTGATTCTGGCGTGTCCAGCAGGTGGTTCCGGTCTGTCCGGTAGTGGGTTCCGGCGTGTCCCGATCGTGGTTCTGGTACGTCTGAGAGGTGTTACTGGCATGCACGTCAGGTGATCCCGGAGAGTCCTCCAAGTGGTTCTGGCCTAGCCCGCAGGTGATTTTGGCATGTCCGGCAGGTGGTTCCGGCATGCTCAGCAGGTGATTCAGGCAGGTCCGGTAGGTGGTTCCGGTCTGTCCGGGAGGTGGTTCCGCCGTGCCCGGCACGTGGTTCCACCACGTCTGACAGGTTTTTCTGACATGTCGTGCAGTTGATTCCGGATTGTCCACCAAGTGTTTCTGGCGTAGCTGGCTGGTGATTTTGGCGTGTCCCACAGGTGGTTCCGACGATTCAAGCAGGTGCTTCCAGCTAGCTTGGCAGGTGCTTCTGGCGTCTCCGGCACTTGATTTTGGCACATTTGAGAGGTGGGTCCGGCATTCCCGGCAGGTGATTCTGGAAAGTCTGGCAAGTGGTTCTGGCATAGCCAGCAGGTGATTTTTGCGTGTCCGGCAGGTGGGTCCTGCGAGTCGAGCAGGTGGTTCCTGCATGCTCGGCAGGTGGTTCCGGCGTGTCCTGCACGTGGTTCTGGCACGTCTGAGAGGTGGTTCCGGCATGCCGGCAGGTGATTCCGGACTTTCTGCCGAGTGGTTCTGGCGTAGCCGGCAGGTGATTTTGGCGTGTCCAGCAGGTGGTTCTGGGGAGTGGATCAGGTGGTTCCGGCACACTCGGCAGGTGGTACCGGCGTGTCGGGAACATGGTTCTGGCAAGTCTGAGAGGTGCTTCCGGCATGCCCGACAGGTGATTCCGGAGAGTCCGCCAAGTGGTTCTGGCGTACCCGGCAGGTGATTTTGGCGTGTCCGGCAGGTGTTTCTTGCGAGTCGAGCAGGTGGCTCAGGCATGCTCAGCTGGTGCTTCCGGCGTGTCCGGCACGTGGTTCTGGTGTGTCTGAGAGCTGGTTCTGGCATGTCCAGCAGATGATACTTGAGTGTCCACCAAGTGGTTCTGGCATACCCGGCAGGTGATTTTGGCGTGTCAGGTAGGTGGTTCCGGTGAGTCGAGCAGGTGGTTCCGGCGTGCTCGGCAGGTGGTTCAGGCGGGTCTGGCAGGTAGCTTCGGTCTGTTCGGGTTGTGGTTCCGGCATCTCAGGCACATGGTTCTGGCATGTCTGAGAGGTGGTTCCGGCATGCCCGGCAGGTGATTCCAGAGTGTTCGCCAAGTGGCTCTGGCGTAACCGGCAGGTGATTTTCCATGTCCGGCGGTGGGACCGGTGAGACAAGCAGGTGGTTCCGGCGAGTGTTTCCTGTGTTTCCGGTCTGTCCGGGAGATGGTTCCGGCCTGTCCGGCATGTGCTTCTGGCACTTCTGAGAGGTTGTGCTGGCATGACCGGCAGGTGATTCCGCAGTGTCCGCCAAGTGGTTCTGGCGTACCCGGCAGGTGATTTTGGCGTGTCCGGCAGGTGGCTCTGGGGAGTGGATCAGTAACTTCCGGCATTCTCGGCAGGTGCTTCCGCCGTCTCCGGCATGTGTTTGCGGCACCTCTGTGATGTGGTTCCAGCATGCCCGGCAGGTGATTCCGGAGTGTCTGACAAGTGGTTGTGGCGTAGCCGGCTGGTGATTCTGGCGTGTCCGGCAAGTGGTTCCGGTCTGTCCTGGAGGTGGTTCTGGAGTGTCTGCTGAGTGGTTCTGGCGTAGCCAGCAGGTGATTTTGGCGTGTCCAGCAGGTGGTTCTGGGGAGTGGAGCACGTGGTTCCGGCATACTCGGCAGGTGGTTCCGGCGTGTCCGTCACATGCTTCTGGCATGTCTGAGAGGTGGTTCCGGCATGCCCGGCAGGTGATCCCGGAGAGTCCTCCAAGTGGTTCTGGCGTACCCTGCAGGTGTTTCTGGTGTGTCCGGCAGGTGGCTCTGGTGAGTCGAGCAGGTGCTTCCGGCGTGCTCGGCAGGTGGTTCAGGCAGGTCCGGCAGGTGTTTGCAGTCTGTGCATGACGTGGTCCCAGCATGCCCGGAAGTTGATTCTGGAGTGTCCACCAAGTGGTTTTGGCGTAGCTGGCATATGATTTTGGCCTGTCAGGCAGGTGGTTCTCGCATGTCCAGCAGGTGTTTCCGGCGAGCTCGGCAGGTGCTTCTGGTCTCTCCGGCACGTGGTTGTGGCACGTCTGAGAGATGGTTCCGGCATGCCCGGCAGGTGATTCCGGAGTCTCCGGCATGTGGTTCTGGCACCTCTGAGAGGTGGTTCCGGCATGCCTGGCAGGTGATTCCGGAGTGTCCGCCAAGTGGTTCTGGCGTACCCGGCAGGTGATTTTGGCGTGTCCGGCAGGTGGCTCTGGGGAGTGGATCAGTAACTTCCGGCATTCTCGGCAGGTGCTTCCGCCGTCTCCGGCATGTGTTTGCGGCACCTCTGTGATGTGGTTCCAGCATGCCCGGCAGGTGATTCCGGAGTGTCTGACAAGTGGTTGTGGCGTAGCCCGCTGGTGATTCTGGCGTGTCCGGCAAGTGGTTCCGGTCTGTCCTGGAGGTGGTTCTGGAGTGTCTGCTGAGTGGTTCTGGCGTAGCCAGCAGGTGATTTTGGCGTGTCCAGCAGGTGGTTCTGGGGAGTGGAGCACGTGGTTCCGGCATACTCGGCAGGTGGTTCCGGCGTGTCCGTCACATGCTTCTGGCATGTCTGAGAGGTGGTTCCGGCATGCCCGGCAGGTGATCCCGGAGAGTCCTACAAGTGGTTCTGGCGTACCCTGCAGGTGTTTCTGGTGTGTCCGGCAGGTGGCTCTGGTGAGTCGAGCAGGTGCTTCCGGCGTGCTCGGCAGGTGGTTCAGGCAGGTCCGGCAGGTGTTTGCAGTCTGTCCATGACGTGGTCCCAGCATGCCCGGAAGTTGATTCTGGAGTGTCCACCAAGTGGTTTTGGCGTAGCTGGCATATGATTTTGGCCTGTCAGGCAGGTGGTTCTCGCATGTCCAGCAGGTGTTTCCGGCGAGCTCGGCAGGTGCTTCTGGTCTCTCCGGCACGTGGTTGTGGCACGTCTGAGAGATGGTTCCGGCATGCCCGGCAGGTGATTCCGGAGTCTCCGGCATGTGGTTCTGGCACCTCTGAGAGGTGGTTCCGGCATGCCTGGCAGGTGATTCCGGAGTGTCTGCCTAGTGGTTCTGGCGTAGCCGGCAGGTGGTTCTGGCATAGCCGGCAGGTGATTTTGGCGTGTCCGACAGGTGTTTCTTGCGAGTCGAGCAGGTGGCTCAGGCATGCTCTGGAGGTGCTTCCGGCGTCTCTGGCACGTGGTTCTGGTGTGTCTGAGAGCTGGTTCTGGTATGTCCGGCAGATGATTCCGGAGTGTCCACCAAGTGGTTCTGGTATACCTGGCAGGTGATTTTGGCGTGTCCGGCAGGTGGTTCCCTCATGCTCGGCAGGTGGTTCAGGCAGGTCCGGTAGGTGGTTCTGGTCTGTCCAGGAGTTGGTTCCGGCGTGTGCGGCACGTGGTTCCGGCACGTCTGACAGGTGGTTCTGGCATGTCCGGCAGGTGATTCCGGGTTGTCCACCAAGTGGTTCTGATGTAGCAGGCAGGTGATTTTGGTGTGTCCCACAGGCGGTTCCGATGATTCGAGAAGGTGCTGCCGGCTAGCTCGGCAGGTGCTTCTGGCGTCTCCGGCACTTGATTTTGGCAGATTTGAGAGGTGGTTCCGGCATGCCCGGCACGTGATTCCGGACTCTGCGGCATGTGGTTCTTGCACATCTGAGCGGTGGTTCCGGCATGCCCTGCAGGTGATTCCGGAGTGTCCGTCAAGTGGTTCTGGCATAGCCGGCTGGTGATTTTGGCATTTCCAGCAGGTGGCTCGAATGAGTCGAGCAGGTTGTTCCGGAGTGCTAAGCAGGTATTTCAGGCGGGTCCTCCAGGAGGTTCCGGTCTGTCCATTAGGTGCTTCCGGCGTGTCCCACACGTGCTTCCGGCACGTCTGAGAGGTCGTTCCGGCATGCCCAGCATGTGATTTCATAGATTGCGCCACGTGGTTCTGGCCTAGCCGGCAGGTGATTTTGGCATCTCCGGCAGGTGGTTCCGGCGAGTCGAGCAGGAGGTTCTGGCGTGCTCGGCAGGTGCATCCGGTGTCTCTGGCACGTGGTACTGGCATGGCTGAGAGGTGGTTCCGGCATGCCCTGCATGTGATTCCGGAGTGTTTGCCAAGTGGTTCTGGCGTAGCCGGCAGGTGATTTTGGCGTGACCGGCAGGTGGTTCTGTGGAGTGGCACAGGTGGTTCTGGCATGCTCAGCACGTGCTTCCGGCGTCTCCGGTATGTGGTTCTTGCACGTTTGAGAGGTGGTTCCGGCATGACCGGCATGTGATTCTGGAGTATGTGCCAAGTGGTTCTGGTGCAGCCGGCAGTTGATTTTGGCATGTGTGGCAGGTGGTTCTGGGGAGTGGATCAGGTGGTTCCGGCGTGCTCTGCAGGTGGTTCAGGCAGGTCTGGCAGGTGTTTGCAGTCTGTCCATGACGTGGTTCCAGCATGCTCGGAAGGTGATTCTGGAGTGTCCACCAAGTGGTTTTGGCGTAGCCGTCACGTGATTTTGGCGTGTCAGGCAGGTGGTTCCGGCGTGTCCAGCAGGTGGTTCCGGCGAGCTCGGCAGGTGCTTCTGGTCTCTCCGGCACGTGGTTGTGGCACGTCTGAGAGGTGGTTCTGGCATGCCCGGCAGGTGATTCCGGAGTGTCCGACATGTGGTTCTGGCACGTCTGAGAGGTGGTTCCGGCATGCCCTGCAGGTGATTCCATAGTGTCCGCCACGTGGTTCTGGCCTAGCCGGCAGGTGGTTTCGGCGAGTCGAGCAGGAGGTTCTGGAGTACTCAGCTGGTGCATCCAGTGTCTCTGGCACGTGGTTCTGGCACGTCTGAGAGGTGGTTCTGGCATGCCCGACAGGTGATTCTGGAGTGTCCGGCAAGTGGTTCTGGCGTAGCTGGCAGGTGATTTTGGCATGTCCGGCAGGTGATTTTGACGTGTCCGGCAGGTGTTTCTGGCGAGCTGTTCAGGTGATTCCGACGTTCTCGGCAGGTGATTCTGGCGTGTCCGGCAGGTGGTTCCGGTCTGTCCGGTAGTGGGTTCCGGCGTGTCCCGCACGTGGTTCTGGTACGTCTGAGAGGTGTTACTGGCATGCACGTCAGGTGATCCCGGACAGTCCTCCAAGTGGTTCTGGCCTAGCCCGCAGGTGATTTTGGCATGTCCGGCAGGTGGTTCCGGCATGCTCAGCAGGTGATTCAGGCAGGTCCGGTAGGTGGTTCCGGTCTGTCCGGGAGGTGGTTCCGCCGTGCCCGGCACGTGGTTCCACCACGTCTGACAGGTTTTTCTGACATGTCGTGCAGTTGATTCCGGATTGTCCACCAAGTGTTTCTGGCGTAGCTGGCTGGTGATTTTGGCGTGTCCCACAGGTGGTTCCGACGATTCAAGCAGGTGCTTCCAGCTAGCTTGGCAGGTGCTTCTGGCGTCTCCGGCACTTGATTTTGGCACATTTGAGAGGTGGGTCCGGCATTCCCGGCAGGTGATTCTGGAAAGTCTGGCAAGTGGTTCTGGCATAGCCAGCAGGTGATTTTTGCGTGTCCGGCAGGTGGGTCCTGCGAGTCGAGCAGGTGGTTCCTGCATGCTCGGCAGGTGGTTCCGGCGTGTCCTGCACGTGGTTCTGGCACGTCTGAGAGGTGGTTCCGGCATGCCGGCAGGTGATTCCGGACTTTCTGCCGAGTGGTTCTGGCGTAGCCGGCAGGTGATTTTGGCGTGTCCAGCAGGTGGTTCTGGGGAGTGGATCAGGTGGTTCCGGCACACTCGGCAGGTGGTGCCGGCGTGTCGGGAACATGGTTCTGGCAAGTCTGAGAGGTGCTTCCGGCATGCCCGACAGGTGATTCCGGAGAGTCCGCCAAGTGGTTCTGGCGTACCCGGCAGGTGATTTTGGCGTGTCCGGCAGGTGTTTCTTGCGAGTCGAGCAGGTGGCTCAGGCATGCTCAGCTGGTGCTTCCGGCGTGTCCGGCACGTGGTTCTGGTGTGTCTGAGAGCTGGTTCTGGCATGTCCAGCA
The DNA here is from genome assembly GCF_037783145.1 of Equus przewalskii. Lineage (NCBI taxonomy): Eukaryota > Metazoa > Chordata > Mammalia > Perissodactyla > Equidae > Equus > Equus przewalskii. The sequence continues at coordinate 20,003 of NW_027228466.1, forward strand.
GATGATACTTGAGTGTCCACCAAGTGGTTCTGGCATACCCGGCAGGTGATTTTGGCGTGTCAGGTAGGTGGTTCCGGTGAGTCGAGCAGGTGGTTCCGGCGTGCTCGGCAGGTGGTTCAGGCGGGTCTGGCAGGTAGCTTCGGTCTGTTCGGGTTGTGGTTCCGGCGTCTCAGGCACTTGGTTCTGGCATGTCTGAGAGGTGGTTCCGGCATGCCCGGCAGGTGATTCCAGAGTGTTCGCCAAGTGGCTCTGGCGTAACCGGCAGGTGATTTTCCATGTCCGGCGGTGGGACCGGTGAGACAAGCAGGTGGTTCCGGCGAGTGTTTCCTGTGTTTCCGGTCTGTCCGGGAGATGGTTCCGGCCTGTCCGGCATGTGCTTCTGGCACTTCTGAGAGGTTGTGCTGGCATGACCGGCAGGTGATTCCGCAGTGTCCGCCAAGTGGTTCTGGCGTACCCGGCAGGTGATTTTGGCGTGTCCGGCAGGTGGCTCTGGGGAGTGGATCAGTAACTTCCGGCATTCTCGGCAGGTGCTTCCGCCGTCTCCGGCATGTGTTTGCGGCACCTCTGTGATGTGGTTCCAGCATGCCCGGCAGGTGATTCCGGAGTGTCTGACAAGTGGTTGTGGCGTAGCCGGCTGGTGATTCTGGCGTGTCCGGCAAGTGGTTCCGGTCTGTCCTGGAGGTGGTTCTGGAGTGTCTGCTGAGTGGTTCTGGCGTAGCCAGCAGGTGATTTTGGCGTGTCCAGCAGGTGGTTCTGGGGAGTGGAGCACGTGGTTCCGGCATACTCGGCAGGTGGTTCCGGCGTGTCCGTCACATGCTTCTGGCATGTCTGAGAGGTGGTTCCGGCATGCCCGGCAGGTGATCCCGGAGAGTCCTCCAAGTGGTTCTGGCGTACCCTGCAGGTGTTTCTGGTGTGTCCGGCAGGTGGCTCTGGTGAGTCGAGCAGGTGCTTCCGGCGTGCTCGGCAGGTGGTTCAGGCAGGTCCGGCAGGTGTTTGCTGTCTGTCCATGACGTGGTCCCGGCATGCCCGCAAGGTGATTCTGGAGTGTCCACCAAGTGGTTTTGGCGTAGCTGGCATATGATTTTGGCCTGTCAGGCAGGTGGTTCTCGCATGTCCAGCAGGTGTTTCCGGCGAGCTCGGCAGGTGCTTCTGGTCTCTCCAGCACGTGGTTGTGGCACGTCTGAGAGATGGTTCCGGCATGCCCGGCAGGTGATTCCGGAGTCTCCGGCATGTGGTTCTGGCACCTCTGAGAGGTGGATCCGGCATGCCCGGCAGGTCATCCCGGAGAGTCCTCCAAGTGGTTCTGGCATAGCCCGCAGGTGTTTTTGGCGAGTCCAGCAGGTGGTTCCGTCGTGCTCGGCAGGTGGTTCAGGCTTGGCCGGCAGGTGGTTCCAGTCTGTCCAGTACGTGTTTCCAGCTTGTGCGGCACGTGGTTCTGGTACGTCTGAGAGGTGGTTATTGCATGCCCGGCAGGTGATTCCGGACTGTCCCCCAGGTGGTTCCCACATAGCCAGCTGTTGATTTTGGCCTGTGTGGCAGGTGGTTCCGGCGAGTCGAGCAGGTGGCTCCGGCGTGCTCGGCAGGTGTTTCCGGCATGTCTGGCTTGTGGTTCTGGTCTGTCCAGTAGGTCGTTCCGGCATGTCCAGCACGTGCTTCTGGCACTTCTGAGAGGTGGTTCCGCCATGGCTGGCAGGTGATTCCGGACTGTCCCCCAGGTGGTTCTGGCATAGCCAGCACTTCATATTGGCCTGTCCGGCATGTGGTTCCGGCGAGTCGAGCAGCTGGCTGTGGCGTGTTCGGCAGGTGGTTCCGGCGTGTCTGGCAGGTGGTTCCGTTCTGTCCGATAGTTCGTTCCGGCATGTCCGGCACGTGCTTCTGTCACGTGTGAGAGGTGGTTCTGGCATGCCAGGCAGGTGATTCCGTAGTGTTGGGTAAGTGGTTCTGGCGTAGCCGTCAGCTCATTTTGGCGTGTCAGGCATGTGGGTCCTGTGAGTCAAGCAGGTGGTTCTGGTGTGCTCGGCAGGTGGTCCAGGCGTGCCTGGCAGGTGGTTCCAGTCTTACGGGGAGGGGGATCCGGAGTGTCCGGCACGTTGTTCCAGCACGTCTGAGAGGTGGTTCTATGATGCCCGGCAGGTGATTCCAGAGAGTCCAGCAAGTGGTTTGGTCGTAGCCGGCAGGTGATTTTGGCATGTCCGGCAGGTGGTTCAGACGAGTTGAGCATGTGGTTCCGGCGTGCTCGGCAGGTGCTTCCGGAGTGCTCGCCAAGTGGTTCTGGCGTAGCCGGCAGGTGATTTCGCATGTCAGGCGGTGTTTCCGGCGTGTCGAGCCGGTGGTTCCGGCGTGTCCGGCAGGTGTTTGCCGTGTGTCAGGCAGGTGGTTCTGGGGTGTCCGGCACGAGGTTCTGCCACGTCTGACATGTTGTGCGGGCATGCCCTTCACATGATTGCAGCTTGTCCTGCAAGTGGTTCTGGTGTAGCCGGCAGGTGATTTTTGCGTGTCCAGCAGTTGGGACTGGTGAGTCAAGCACGTGGTTCCGGCGAGTGTTTCCTGTGGTTCCGGTCTGTCCGGGAGATCATTCCGTCCTGTCCGGCACGTGCTTCTGGCACTTCTGAGAGGTTGTGCTGGCATGCACAGCAGGGGATTCCGGAGTGTCCGCCAATTGGTTCTGGCGTAGCCGGCAGGTGATTTTGCCAAGTCCAGCATGTGGTTCCAGCGAGTCGAGCATGTGGTTCCTGCGTGCTCGACATTTGGCTCAGGCAGGTCCGGCAGGTGGTTCCAGCGTGTCCGGCACGTGGTTCCGGCACGTCTGAGAGGTGGTTCTATGATGCCCGGCAGGTGATTCCAGAGAGTCCACCAAATGGTTTTGGCGTAGCCGGCAGGTGATTTTGGCGTGTCCCGCAGGTGGTTCAGGCGACTTGAGCAGGTGGTTCCAACGTGCTCGGCAGGTGCTTCCGGCGTCTCCGGCACGTGTTTCTGGCACATCTGACATGTGGTTCCGGCATGCCCAAAAGGTGATTCCGGTGTGTCCGGTAGGTGGTTCCGGCGTGTACGGCACGTGGTTCTGGTAGGTCTCAGAGGTGGTTGCGCATGCCCAACAGGCGATTCTGGACAGTCCGCCACGTGGTTCTGGCACGTCTGAGAGGTGGTTCCAGCATGCCCGGCAGGTCATCCCGGAGAGTCCTCCAAGTGGTTCTGGCGTAGCCCGCAGGTGATTTTGGCATGTCCGGCAGGTGGTTCCGTCATGCTCGGAAGGTGGTTCAGGCGTGGCCAGCAGGTGGTCCAGACTGTCCAGGACTTGGTTCCAGCGTGTCCGGCACATGGTTTTGTTACGTCAGAGAGGTGGCTCCTGCATGCACGGCAGGTGATTCCGGACTCTACGCCAGGTGGTTCCCGCATAGCCAGCTGTTGATTTTGGCCTGTCTGGCGGGTGGTTCCTACGAGTCGAGCAGGTGGTTCCGGCATGTCTGTCAGGTGGTTCCAGTCTGTCCGGTATGTGTTTCCGGCGTGTCCGGCACGTGCTTCCGGCACGTCTGAGTGGTGGTTCCGGCATGCGCGGCACGTGATTCCGGAGTGTCCGCCAGGTGGATCTGGCATACCCGACAGGTGATTTTGGTGTGTCCGGCAGGCGTTTCTGGCGAGTCGAGCAGGTGGGTCCGGCATGCTCGGCAGGTGCTTCTGGTGTGTCCGGCACGTGGTGCTGGCGTGTCTGAGAGCTGGTTCTGGCATATCCGGCAGATGAGTCCAGAGTGTCCACCAAGTGGTTCTGGTATACCCGGCAGGTGATTTCGGCGTGTCAGGAAGGTGGTTCTGGCTAGTTGAGCAGGTGGATCAGGCCTGCTATCCAGGGGGTTCAGGCGGGTCTGGCAGGTGGTTTCGGTGTGTTCGGGGAGTGGTTGCGGCATCTCAGGCACATGGTTCTGGCACGTCTGAGAGGTGGTTCCGGCAGGCCCGACAGGTGTTTCCGGAGTGTCCGCCAAGTGGTTCTGGCGTAGCTGGCAGGTGATGTTGGCGTGACCGGCAGGTGATTCCAGCCAGCCCGGCAGGTGATTCCGGAGTGTCTGCCGAGTGGTTCTGGCGTACCCGGCAGGTGATTTTGGCGTGTCTGGCAGGTGTTTCTTGCAAGTCGAGCATGTGGCTCAGGCATGCTCAGCAGCTGCTTCCGGCGTGTGCAGCACGTGGTTCTGGTGTGTCTGAGAGCTGGTTCTGGCATGTCCGGCAGATGATTCCAGAGTGTCCACCAACTTGTTCTGGCATACCCGGCAGGTGATTTTGGCGTCTCAGGTAGGTGGTTCCGGCGAGTCGATTAGGTGGTTCTGGCGTGCTCGGCAGGTGGTTCAGGCGGGTCTGGCAGGTGGTTTCGGGCTGTTTGGGGTGTCTTCCAGCATCTCAGGCACATGGTTCTGGCACGTCTGATAGGTGGTTCCGGCCGGCCCGACAGGTGTTTCCATGTTGTCCGCCAAGTGGTTCTGGCATAGCTAGCAGGTGATGTTGGCATGACCGGCAGGTGGTTCCACACAGCCCGGCCGGTGATTCCGAAGAGTTCACCAAATGGTTGTGGCGTAGCCGGCAGGTGATTTTGGCGTGTCCAGCAGGTGGTTTTGGTGAGTCGAGCTGGTGTTCTGGCGTGCTCGGCAGGTGTTTCCGGTGTCATTGGCACGTGGTTCCGGCATGTCTGAGAGATGTTTCCGGCATGCCCGGCAGGTGGTTCCGGAGTGTCTGCCGAGTGCTTCTGGAATAGCTGGCAGGTGATTCTGGCGTGTCCAGCAGGTGGTTCTGGGGAGTGGATCAGGTGTTTCCGGCATACTCGGCAGGTGGTAACGGCGTGTACGGAAGATGGTTCTGCAACGTCTGAGAGGTGGTTCCGGCATGCCCGGCAGTTGATCCCGGAGAGTCCTCCAAGTGGTTCTGGCGTACCCCGCAGGTGTTTCTGGTGTGTCCGGCATTTGGCTCTGGTGAGTCTAGCAGGTGGTTCCGGCGTGCTCAGCAGGTGGTTCCGGCAGGTCCGGCAGGTGTTTGCCGTCTGTCCATGACGTGGTTCCGGCATGCCCGCAAGGTGATTCTGGAGTGTCCAGCATGTGGTTGTGGCACCTCTGACAGGTGGTTCTGGCATGCCCGGCAGGTGATACCCGAGTCTCCGGCGTTTGGTTCTGGCACCTCTGAGAGGTGGTTCCGGAATGCCTGGCATGTGATTCCGGAGTGTCTGCCGAGTGGTTCTGGCATAGCCGGCAGTTGATTTTGGCGTGTTCACTACGTGGTTCTGGGGAGTGGATCAGCTGGTTCCGGCATACTCGGCAGGTGGTACCGGCGTGTCCAGAACATGGTTCTGGCAAGTCTGAGAGGTGGTTCCGGCATGCCCGGCAGGTGATTCCGGAGTGTGGCCAAGTGTTTCTGGCGTACCCGGCAGGTGATTTCGGCATGTCCGACAGGTGTTTCTTGCGAGTCGAGCAGGTGGCTCAGGCATGATCTGCTGGTGCTTCCGGCGTCTCTGGCACGTGGTTCTGGAGTGTCTGAGAGCTGGTTCTGGCATGTCCAGCAGATGATTCCGGAGTGTCCACCAAGTGGTTCTGGTAGACCTGGCAGGTGATTTTGGCGTGTCAGGAAGGTGGTTCTGGCTATTTGAGCAGGTGGATCAGGCATGCTCGGCAGGTGCTTCCGGTGTCATTGGCATGAGGTTCCAGCATGTCTGAGAGGTGATTCCGCCATGCCCGGCAGGTGGTTCCGGAGTGTCTGCCGAGTGGTTCTGGAGCCAGCCCGGGAGGTGATTCCGAAGAGTTCACCAAATGGTTGTGGCGTAGCCGGCAGGTGTTTTTGGCGTGTCAGGACGGCGGTTCCGGCTAGTTGAGCAGGTGGATCAGGCGTGCTCGCCAGGGGGTTCAGGCGGGTCTGGCAGGTTCTTTCGGTCTGTTCGGGGAGTGGTTCCGGCATCTCAGGCACATGGTTCTGGCACGTCTGAGAGGTGGTTCCGGCCGGCCGGAGAGGTGTTTCCGGAGTGTCCGCCAAGTGGTTCTGGCGTAGCTGAAAGGTGATGTTGGCGTGACCGGAAGGTGGTTCCAGCCAGCCCGGCAGGTGATTCCGGAGTGTCTGCCGAGTGGTTCTGGCGTAGCCGGCAGGTGATTTTGGCGTGTCCAGCAGGTGGTTCCGGCGAGCTCGGCAGGTGGTACCAGCGTGTCCGGAACATGGTTCTGGCACGTGTGAGAGATGGTTCCGGCATGCCAGGCAGGTGATTCCGGAGTGTCCGACACGTGGTTCTTGCATACCCGGCAGGTGATTTTGGCGTGTCTTGCAGGTATTTCTTGCAAGTCGAGCATTTGTCTCAGGGATGATCAGCAGGTGCTTCCGGCGTGTCTGGCACGTGGTTCTGGTGTGTCTGAGGGCTGGTTCTGGCATGTCCGGCAGATGATTCTGTAGTGTCCACCAAGTGGTTGTGGCATTCCCGGAAGGTGATTTTGGCGTGTCAGATAGGTGGTTCCGGCGCGTCGAGTAGGTGGTTCCAGCCTGCTCGGCAGGTTGTTCAGGCGTGTCTGGCAGGTGGTTTCGGTCTGTTCGGGTTGTGGTTCCGGCATCTCAGGCACATGGTTCTGGCACGTCTGAGAGGTGGTTCCGGCCGGCCCGACAGGTGTTTCCATGGTGTCCGCCAAGTGGTTCTGGCATAGCTGGCAGGTGATGTTGGCGTTACTGGCAGGTGGTTCCAGCCAGCCCGGCAGGTGATTCCAAAGTGTTACCAAATGGTTGTGGCGTAGCCGGCAGGTGATTCCGCTGTCATTGGCATGTGGTTCCGGCATGTCTGAGAGGTGGTTCCGCCATGCCCGGCAGGTGATTCCGGAGTGTTCGCCAAGTGGTTCTGGCGTAGCCGGCAGGTGATTTGCATGTCCGGAAATGGTTCCGGCGAGTGGAGCCGGTGGTTCCGGCATTTCCGGCAGGTGGTTCCGGTCTGTCCAGCAGGTGATTCTGGTGTGTCCGGCACGAGGTTCTGGCACGTCTGAGAGGTTGTGTCGCCATGCACTTCACGTGATTCCGGCTTGTCCGCCAAGTGGTTCTGGTGTAGCGGGCAGGTGATTTTGGTGTGTCCGGCAGGTGGGACCGGTGAGTCAAGCAGGTGGTTCCGGCGAGTGTTTCCTGTGTTTCCGGTCTGTCCGGGAGATGGTTCCGGCCTTTCCAGCACGTGCTTCTGGCACTTCTGAGAGGTTCTGCTTTCATGCCCGGCAGGTGATTCAGGAGTGTCCGCCAAGTGGTTTGGGCGTATCCAGCATATGATTTTGGACTGTGAGGCAGGTGGTTCCGGCATGTCCAGCAGGTTGTTCCCGCGAGCTCGTCAGGTGCTTCCGGTCTCTCTGGCACGTGGTTGTGGTACGTCTGAGAGATGGTTCCGGGATGCCAGGCAGGTGATTCCGGAGTGTCCGGCATGTGGTTCTGGCACCTCTGAGAGGTGGTTCCGGAATGCCTGGCATGTTATTCCGGAGTGTCTGCCGAGTGCTTCTGGCGTAGCCGGCAGTTGATTTTGGCGTGTCCACTAGGTGGTTCTGGGGAGTGGATCAGGTGGTTCCGGCATACTCGGCAGGTGGTACCGGCGTGTGCAGAACATGGTTATGGCAGGTCTGAGAGGTGGTTCTGGCATGCCCGACAGGTGATTCCGGAGAGTCCGCCAAGTGTTTCTGGCGTACCCGGCAGGTGGTTTTGGCATGTCGGACAGGTGTTTCTTGCGAGTCGAGCAGGTGGCTCAGGCATGCTCTGCTGGTGCTTCCGGCGTCTCTGGCATGTGGTTCTGGTGTGTCTGAGAGCTGGTTCTGGCATGTCCGGCAAATGATTCCGGAGTGTCCACCAAGTAGTTCTTGTATACCTGGCAGGTGATTTTGGCGTGTCAGGAAGGTGGTTCCGGCTAGTTGAGCAGGTGGATCAGGCGTGCTCGCCAGGGGGTTCAGGCGGGTCTGGCAGGTGGTTTCGGTCTGTTCGGGGAGTGGTTCCGTCATCTCAGGCACATGGTTCTGGCACGTCTGAGAGGTGGTTCCGGCCGGCCCGACAGGTGTTTCCGGAGTGTCCGCCACGTGGTTCTGGCGTAGCTGAAAGATGATGTTGGTGTGACCGGCAGGTGTTTCCAGCCAGCCCGGCAGGTGATTCCGGAGTGTCTGCCGAGTGGTTCTGGCGTAGCCGGCAGGTGATTTTGGCGTGTCCAGCAGATGGTTCCGGCGAGCTCGGCAGGTGGTACCGGCGTGTCCGGAACATGGTTCTGGCACGTCTGAGAGATGGTTCCGGCATGCCCGGCAGGTGATTCCAGAGTGTCCGGCATGTGGTTCTGGCACCTCTGAGAGGTGGTTCCGGCATGCCCGGCAGGTGGTTCCGGAGTGTCTGCCGAGTGGTTCTCGCGTAGTCGGCATGTGATTCTGGCGTGGCCAGCAGGTGGTTCTGGGGAGTGGATCAGGTGGTTCCGGCATACTCGGCAGGTGGTACCCGCGTGTCCGGAACATGGTTCTGGCAAGTCTGAGAGGTGGTTCTGGCATGCCCGACAGCTGATTCCGGAGTGTTCGCCAAGTGGTTCTGGCGTAGCCGGCAGGTCATTTTGGCGTGTCCAGTGGGTGGTTTTGGCGAGTCGAGCAGGTGGTTCTGGCGTGCTCGGCAGGTGCTTCCGGTGTCATTGGCATGTGGTTCTGGCATGTCTGAGAGCTGGTTCCGCCATTCCCGGCAGGTGATTCCGGAGTGTTCGCCAAGTGGTTCTGGCGTAGCCGGCAGGTGATTTTGCATGTCTGGCAATGGTTACGCAGAGTCGAGCCGGTGGTTCCGGCATGTCAGGCAGGTGATCCCGGCATGTCCAGCAGGTGGATCCGGCATGCCCGGCAGGTGATTCCGGAGTGTCCGGCATGTGGTTCTGGCACCTCTGAGAGGTGGCTCCAGGAAGCCCGGTAGGTGATACCGGAGTCTCCGGCATTTGGTTCTGGCACCTCTGAGAGGTGGTTCCGGAATGCCTGGCATGTGCTTCCGGAGTGTCTGCCGAGTGGTTCTGGCGTAGCCGGCAGTTGATTTTGGCGTGTCCACTAGGTGGTTCTGGGGAGTGGATCAGCTGGTTCCGGCATACTTGGCAGGTGGTACCGGCGTGTCCAGAACATGGTTCTGGCAAGTCTGAGAGGTGGTTCCGGCACGCCCGACAGGTGATTCCGGAGCGTCCGCCAAGTGTTTCTGGCGTACCCGGCAGGTGATTTTGGCATGTCTGACAGGTGTTTCTTGCGAGTCGAGCAGGTGGCTCAGGCATGATCAGCTGGTGCTTCCGGCGTCTCTGGCACGTGGTTCTGGTGTGTCTGAGAGCTGGTTCTGGCATGTCCGGCAGATGATTCCGGAGTGTCCACCAAGTGGTTCTGGTAGACCTGGCAGGTGATTTTGGCGTGTCCACTAGGTGGTTCTGGGGAGTGGATCAGCTGGTTCCAGCATACTCGGCAGGTGCTACCGGTGTGTCCAAAACATGGTTCTGGCAAGTCTGAGAGGTGGTTCCGGCACTCCCGACAGGTGATTCCGGAGTGTCCGCCAAGTGTTTCTGGCGTGGCTGAAAGGTGATGTTGGCGTGACCTGCAGGTGGTTCCAGCCAGCCCGGCAGGTGATTCCAGAGTGTCTGCCGAGTGGTTCTGGCGTAGCTGGCACGTGATTTTGGTGTGTCCAGCAGGTGGCTCCTGCGAGCTCGGCAGGTGGTTCCGGCATGTCCGGAACATGGTTCTGGCACGTGTGAGAGATGGTTCCGGCATGGCAGGCAGGTGATTCCGGAGTGTCCGCCACGTGGTTCTGGTAGACCTGGCAGGTGATTTTGGCGTGTCTGGAAGGTGGTTCCGGCTAGTTGAGCAGGTGGATCAGGCGTGCTCGCCAGGGTGTTCAGGCGGGTCTGGCAGGTGGTTTCGGTCTGTTCGGGAGTGTGGTTCCGGCATCTCAGGCACATGGCTCTGGCACGTCTGAGATGTGGTTCCGGCCGGCCCTACAGGTGTTTCCCGAGTGTCCGCCATCTGGTTCCGGCGTAGCTGAAAGGTGATGTTGGCGTGACCGGCAGGTGGTTCCAGCCAGCCCGGCAGGTGATTCCGGAGTGTCTGCTGAGTGGTTCTGGCGTAGCCGGCAGGTGATTTTGGCGTGTCCAGCATGCGGTTCCGGCAAGCTCGACAGGTGGTACCGGCGTGTCCGGAACATGGTTCTGGCACGTCTGAGAGATGGTTCCGGCACGCCCGACAGGTGATTCCGGAGCGTCCGCCAAGTGTTTCTGGCGTACCCGGCAGGTGATTTTGGCATGTCTGACAGGTGTTTCTTGCGAGTCGAGCAGGTGGCTCAGGCATGCTCAGCTGGTGCTTCCGGCGTCTCTGGCACGTGTTTCTGGTGTGTCTGAGAGCTGGTTCTGGCATGTCCGGCAGATGATTCCGGAGTGTCCACCAAGTGGTTCTGGTATACCTGGCAGGTGATTTTGGCGTGTCAGGAAGGTGGTTCCGGCGAGCTCGGCAGGTGGTTCCGGCATGTCCGGAACATGGTTCTGGCACGTCTGAGAGATGGTTCCGGCATGCCCGGCAGGTGATTCCGGAGTGTCCGGCATGTGGTTCTGGCACCTCTGAGAGGTGCTTCCGGCATGCCCGGCAGTTGGTTATGGAGTGTCTGCCGAGTGGTTCTGGAGTAGCCGGCAGGTGATTCTGGCGTATCCAGCAGGTGGTTCTGGGGAGTGGATCAGGTGGTTCCGGCATACTCGGCAGGTGGTACCGGCGTGTCCGGGACTTGGTTCTGGCAGGTCTGAGACGTGGTTCCGGCATGCCCGACAGGTGATTCCGGAGTGTTCGCCAAGTGGTTCTGTCGTAGCCGGCAGGTCATTTTGCATGTCCGGCGGTGGTTCCGGCGAGTCGAGCCGGTGGTTCCGGCGAAGCCGGCAGTTGATTTTGGCGTGTCCAATACGTGGTTCTGGGGAGTGGATCAGCTGGTTCCGGCATACTCGGCAGGTGGTACCGACGTGTCCAGAACATGATTCTGGTAAGTCTGAGAGGTGGTTCCGGCACGCCCGACAGGTGATTCCGGAGCATCCGCCAAGTGTTTCTGGCTTACCCGGCAGGTGATTTTGGCATGTCCGACAGGTGTTTCTTGCGAGTCGAGCAGGTGGCTCAGGCATGCTCAGCTGGTGCTTCCGGCGTTTCTGGCACGTGGTTCTGGTGTGTCTGAGAGCTGGTTCTGGCATGTCCGGCAGATGATTCCGGAGTGTCCACCAAGTGGTTCTGGTAGACCTGGCAGGTGATTTTCGCGTGTCAGGAAGGTGGTTCCGGCTAGTTGAGCAGGTGGATCAGGCGTGCTCGCCAGGGGGTTCAGGCGGGTCTGGCAGGTGGTTTCCGTCTGTTCGGGGAGTGGTTCCGGCATCTCAGGCACATGGTTCCGGCACGTCTGAGAGGTGGTTCCGGCCGGCCTGACAGGTGTTTCCGGAGTGTCCACCAAGTGGTTCTGGCGTAGCTGCAAGGTGATGTTGGCGTGACCGGCAGGTACTTCCAGCCAGGCCGGCATGTGATTCCGGAGTGTCTGCCGAGTAGTTCTGGCGTAGCCAGCAGGTGATTTTGGCGTGTCCACCCGGTGGTTTTGGCGAGTCGAGCAGGTGGTTCTGGCGTGCTCGGCAGGTGCTTCCGGTGTCATTGGCATGTGGTTCCGGCATGTCTGAGAGGTGGTTGCGCCATGCCCGGCAGGTGATCCCGGAATGTTCGCCAAGTGGTTCTGGCGTAGCCGGCAGGTGATTTTGCATGTCCGGCAATGGTTCCGGCGAGTCGAGCCGGTGGTTCCGGCATGTCCAGCAGGTTGTTCCGGCATGCCCGGCAGGTGATTCCGGAGTGTCCGGCATGTGGTTCTGGCACCTCTGAGAGGTGGTTCCGGCATGCCCGGCTGGTGATCCCGGAGTGTCCACCATTTGGTTCTGGCACCTGTGAGAGGTGGTTCCGGAATGCACGGCATGTGATTCCGGAGTGTCTGCCGAGTTGTTCTGGCGTAGCCGGCAGGTGATTTTGGCGTGTCCAGCAAGTGGTTCCGGCGAGCTCGGCAGGTGGTTCCGGCATGTCCGGAACATGGTTCTGGCACGTCTGAGAGATGGTTCCGGCATGCCCGGCAGGTGATTCCGGAGTGTCCGGCATGTGGTTCTGGCACCTCTGAGAGGTGGTTCCGGCATGCCCGGCAGTTCGTTACGGAGTGTCTGCCGAGTGGTTCTGGAGTAGCCGGCAGGTGATTCTGGCGTATCCAGCAGGTGGTTCTGGGGAGTGGATCAGGTGGTTCCGGCATACTCGGCAGGTGGTACCGGCGTGTCCGGAACTTGGTTCTGGCAAGTCTGAGAGGTGGTTCCGACATGCCCAACAGGTGATTCCGGAGTGTTCGCCAGGTGGTTCTGGCGTAGCCGGCAGGTCATTTTGCATGTCCGGTGGTGGTTCCGGCGAGTCGAGCCGGTGGTTCCGGCGTGTCCAGCAGGTGTTTCCGGTCTGTCCGGCTGGTGGTTCTGGCGTGACCGGCACGAGGTTCTGGCACATCTGAGAGTTGGTTCCGGCATGCCTGACAGGTGATTCCGGAGTGTCCGCCACGTGGTTCTGGCGTACCCGGCAGGTGATTTTGGCGTGTCTGGCAGGTGTTTCTGGCAAGTCGAGCATTTGGCTCAGGCATGCTCAGCAGGTGCTTCCGGCGTGTCTGGCTCGTGGTTCTGGTGTGTCTGAGAGCTGGTTCTGGCATGCCCGGGAGGCGATTCCGGAGTGTCCGGCATTTGGTTCTGGCACCTCTGAGAGGTGGTTCCGGGATGCCTGGCATGTGATTCCGGAGTGTCTGCCAAGTGGTTCTGGCGTGTCCAGCAGGTGTTTCCGCTCTTTCCAGCAGTTGGTTCTGGCGTGTCCGGCACGAGGTTCTGGCACGTCTGAGAGTTGGTTCCGGCATGCCCGACAGGTGATTCCGGAGTGTCCGCCACGTGGTTCTCGCGTACCCGGCAGTTGATTTTGGCGTGTCCAGTAGGTCGTTCTGGGGAGTGGATCAGCTGGTTCCGGCATACTCGGCGGTTGGTTCCGGCGTGTCCGGCACATGGTTCTGGCACGTATGAGAGGTGGTTCCGGCATGCCCGGCAGGTGATCCCGAAGAGTCCTCCAAGTGGTTCTGGCGTACCCCGCAGTTGTTTCTGGTGTGTCCATCAGGTGGCTTTGGTGAGTCGAGCAGGTAGTTCCGGAGTGCTCGGAAGGTGGTTCCAGCAGGTCCGGCAGGTGTTTGCCGTCTGTCCATGACTTGGTTCTGGCATGCCCGCAAGGTGATTCTGGAGTGTCCACCAAGTGGGTTTGGCGTAGCCGGCATATGATTTTGGCCTTTGAGGCAGGCGGTTCCGGCATGTCCAGCAGGTGGTTCCGGCGAGCTCGGCAGGAGCTTCCGGTCTCTCTGGCACGTGGTTGTGGCACGTCTGAGAGATGGTTCCGGCATGCCCGGCAGGTGATTCCGGAGTGTCCGGCATGTGGTTCTCTCACCTCTGAGAGGTGGTTCCGGCATGCCCGGCAGGTGATTTCGGAGTGTTCGCCAAGTGGTTCTGGCGTAGCCGGCAGGTGATTTGCATGTCTGGAAATGGTTCCAGCGAGTCGAGCCGGTGGTTCCGGCATGTCCGGCAGGTGGTTCCGGTCTGTCCAGCAGGTGGTTCTGGTGTGTCCGGCACGAGGTTCTGGCACGTCTGAGAGGTTGCGTCGCCATGCACTTCACGTGATTCCGGCTTGTCTGCCAATTGGTTCTGGTGTAGCGGGCAGGTGATTTTTGCGTGTCCGGTATGTGGGACCTGTGAGTCAAGCAGGTGGTTCCGGCGAGTGTTTCCTGTGTTTCCGGTCTGTCTGGGAGATGGTTCCGGCCTGTCCGGCACGTGCTTCTGGCACTTCTGAGATGTTGTGCTGGCATGCCCGGCAGGTGATTCTGGAGTGTCCGCCAAGTTTTTCTGGCGTAGCCGGCAGGTGATTTTGGAATGTCTGGCAGGTGGTTCTGGGGAGTGGATCAGGCACTTCCGGCATTCTCGGAAGGTGCTTCCGCTGTCTCCGGCACGTGGTTGTGGCACCTCTGAGAGGTGGTTCCAGCATGCCTGGCAGGTGATTCCGGAGTGTCCGACAAGTGGTTGTAGCGTAGCCGGGTGGTGATTCTGGCATGTCCGGCAGGTGGTTCTGGCGAGTCAAGCAGGTGGTTCCGGCATGTCCGGCAGGTGGTTCCGGTCTGTCCTGGAGGTGGGTCCGGAGTGTCTGCCGAGCGGTTCTGGCGTAGCCGGCAGGTGATTTTGGCGTGTCCCGCAGGTGGTTCAGGCGACTTCAGCAGGTGGTTCCGACGTGCTCGGCAGGTTCTTCCGGCGTCTCCGGCACGTGCTTCTGGCACTTCTGAGAGGTGGTTCCGGTCTTACGGGGAGGGGGATCCGGTGTGTCTGGCACGTTGTTCCGGCACGTCTGAGAGGTGGTTCTATGATGCCCGGCAGGTGATTCCAGAGAGTCCACCAAGTGGTTTTGGCGTAGCCGGAAGGTGATTTTGGCATGTCCGGCAGGTGGTTCAGACGAGTTGAGCAGGTGGTTCCGGCGTGCTCGGCAGGTGCTTCCGGAGTGCTCGCCAAGTGGTTCTGGCGTAGCCGGCAGGTGATGTTGGCGTGACAGGCAGGTGGTTCCAGCAAGCCCGGCAGGTGATTCCGGAGTGTCTGCCGAGTGGTTCTGGCGTACCCGGCAGGTGATTTTGGCGTGTCCAGCAGGTGGTTTTGGCGAGTCGAGCCACTGGTTCCGGCATGTCCGGCAGGTGGTTCCGGCATGTCCGGCAGGTGGTTCTGGCTTGTCCAGCACGTGGTTACAGCATGCCCGGGAGGTGATTCCGGAGTGTCCGGCATGTGGTTCTGGCACCTCTGAGAGGTGGTTCCGGCATGCCCAGCAGGTGATACCGGAGTGTCCGGCATGTGGTTCTGGCACCTCTGAGAGGTGGTTCTGGCATGCCCGGCAGGTGGTTCCGGTCTGTCCAGCATGTGGTTCTGGTGTGTCCGGCACGAGGTTCTGGCACGTCTGAGAGGTTGTGTTGCCATGCACTTCACGTGATTCCGGCTTGTCCGCCAAGTAGTTCTGGTGTAGCGGGCAGGTGATTTTGGTGTGTCCGGCAGGTGGGACCGGTGAGTCAAGCAGGTGGTTCCAGCGAGTGTTTCCTGTGTTTCCGGTCTGTCCGGGAGATGGTTCCGGCCTTTCCGGCACGTGCTTCTGGCACTTCTGAGAGGTTGTGCTGGCATGCCCGGCAGGTGATTCTGGAGTGTCCGCCAAGTGGTTTTGGCGTATCCAGCATATGATTTTGGCCTGTGAGGCAGGTGGTTCAGGCATGTCCAGCAGGTTGTTCCGGCGAGCTCGTCAGGTGCTTCCGGTCTCTCCGGCACGTGGTTGTGGCACGTCTGAGAGATGGTTCCGGCATGCCCGGCAGGTGATTCCGGAGTGTCCGGCATGTGGTTCTGGCACCTCTGAGAGGTGGTTCCGGAATGCCTGGCATGTTATTCCGGAGTGTCTGCCGAGTGGTTCTGGCGTAGCCGGCAGGTGATTTTGGCGTGTCCAGCAGGTGGTTCGGGCGAGCTCGGCAGGTGGTACCGGCGTGTCAGGGACATGGTTCTGGCACGTCTGAGAGATGGTTCCGGCATGCCCGGCAGGTGATTCCGGAGTGTCCGGCATGTGGTTCTGGCACCTCTGAGAGCTGTTTTTGGCATGCCCGGAGCTGGTTCCGGAGTGTCTGCCGAGTGGTTCTGGCGTAGCCGGCAGTTGATTTTGGCGTGTCCACGAGGTGGTTCTGGGGAGTGGATCAGCTGGTTCCGGCATACTCGGCAGGTGGTACCGGCGTGTCCAGAACATGGTTCTGGCACGTCTGATAGGTGGTTCCGGCCGGCCCGAAAGGTGTTTCCATGGTGTCCGCCAAGTGGTTCTGGCATAGCTGGCAGGTGATGTTGGCGTGACCGGCAGGTGGTTCCAGCCAGCCCGGCAGGTGATTCCGAAGACTTCACCAAATGGTTGTGGCGTAGCCGGCAGGTGATTTTGGCGTGTCCAGCAGGTGGTTTTGGCGAGTCGAGCAGGTGGTTCTGGCGTGCTCGGCACGTGCTTCCGGTGTCATTGGCGTGCGGTTCCGGCATGTCTGAGAGGTGGTTGCGCCATGCCCGGCAGATGATTCCGGAGTGTTCGCCAAGTGGTTCTGGCGTAGCCGGCAGGTGATTTTGCATGTCCAGCAATGGTTCCGGTGAGTCGAGCCGGTGGTTCCGGCATGCCCGGCAGGTGATACCGGAGTGTCCGGCATTTGGTTCTGGCACCTCTGAGAGGTGGTTCCGGAATGCCTGGCATGTGATTCCGGAGTGTCTGCCGAGTGGTTCTGGCATAGCCGGCAGTTGATTTTGGCGTGTCCACTAGGTGGTTCTGGGGAGTGGATCAGCTGGTTCCGGCATACTCGGCAGGTGCTACCGGCGTGTCCAGAACATGGTTCTGGCAAGTCTGAGAGGTGGTTCCGGCACTCCCGACAGGTGATTCCGGAGTGTCCGCCAAGTGTTTCTGGCGTGGCTGAAAGGTGATGTTGGCGTGACCTGCAGGTGGTTCCAGCCAGCCCGGCAGGTGATTCCGGAGTGTCTGCCGAGTGGTTCTGGCGTAGCTGGCACGTGATTTTGGTGTGTCCAGCAGGTGGCTCCGGCGAGCTCGGCAGGTTGTACCAGCGTGTCCGGAACATTGTTCTGGCACGTGTGAGAGATGGTTCCGGCATGGCAGGCAGGTGATTCCGGAGTGTCCGCCACGTGGTTCTGGTAGACCTGGCAGGTGATTTTGGCGTGTCTGGAAGGTGGTTCCGGCTAGTTGAGCAGGTGGATCAGGCGTGCTCGCCAGGGTGTTCAGGCGGGTCTGGCAGGTGGTTTCGGTCTGTTCGGGAGTGTGGTTCCGGCATCTCAGGCACATGGCTCTGGCACGTCTGAGATGTGGTTCCGGCCGGCCCTACAGGTGTTTCCCGAGTGTCCGCCATCTGGTTCCGGCGTAGCTGAAAGGTGATGTTGGCGTGACCGGCAGGTGGTTCCAGCCAGCCCGGCAGGTGATTCCGGAGTGTCTGCTGAGTGGTTCTGGCGTAGCCGGCAGGTGATTTTGGCGTGTCCAGCATGCGGTTCCGGCGAGCTCGACAGGTGGTACCGGCGTGTCCGGAACATGGTTCTGGCACGTCTGAGAGATGGTTCCGGCACGCCCGACAGGTGATTCCGGAGCGTCCGCCAAGTGTTTCTGGCGTACCCGGCAGGTGATTTTGGCATGTCTGACAGGTGTTTCTTGCGAGTCGAGCAGGTGGCTCAGGCATGCTCAGCTGGTGCTTCCGGCGTCTCTGGCACGTGTTTCTGGTGTGTCTGAGAGCTGGTTCTGGCATGTCCGGCAGATGATTCCGGAGTGTCCACCAAGTGGTTCTGGTATACCTGGCAGGTGATTTTGGCGTGTCAGGAAGGTGGTTCCGGCGAGCTCGGCAGGTGGTTCCGGCATGTCCGGAACATGGTTCTGGCACGTCTGAGAGATGGTTCCGGCATGCCCGGCAGGTGATTCCGGAGTGTCCGGCATGTGGTTCTGGCACCTCTGAGAGGTGCTTCCGGCATGCCCGGCAGTTGGTTATGGAGTGTCTGCCGAGTGGTTCTGGAGTAGCCGGCAGGTGATTCTGGCGTATCCAGCAGGTGGTTCTGGGGAGTGGATCAGGTGGTTCCGGCATACTCGGCAGGTGGTACCGGCGTGTCCGGGACTTGGTTCTGGCAGGTCTGAGACGTGGTTCCGGCATGCCCGACAGGTGATTCCGGAGTGTTCGCCAAGTGGTTCTGTCGTAGCCGGCAGGTCATTTTGCATGTCCGGCGGTGGTTCCGGCGAGTCGAGCCGGTGGTTCCGGCGAAGCCGGCAGTTGATTTTGGCGTGTCCAATACGTGGTTCTGGGGAGTGGATCAGCTGGTTCCGGCATACTCGGCAGGTGGTACCGACGTGTCCAGAACATGATTCTGGCAAGTCTGAGAGGTGGTTCCGGCACGCCCGACAGGTGATTCCGGAGCATCCGCCAAGTGTTTCTGGCTTACCCGGCAGGTGATTTTGGCATGTCCGACAGGTGTTTCTTGCGAGTCGAGCAGGTGGCTCAGGCATGCTCAGCTGGTGCTTCTGGCACGTGGTTCTGGTGTGTCTGAGAGCTGGTTCTGGCATGTCCGGCAGATGATTCCGGAGTGTCCACCAAGTGGTTCTGATAGACCTGGCAGGTGATTTTCGCGTGTCAGGAAGGTGGTTCCGGCTAGTTGAGCAGGTGGATCAGGCGTGCTCGCCAGGGGGTTCAGGCGGGTCTGGCAGGTGGTTTCCGTCTGTTCGGGGAGTGGTTCCGGCATCTCAGGCACATGGTTCCGGCACGTCTGAGAGGTGGTTCCGGCCAGCCCGACAGGTGTTTCCAGAGTGTCCGCCAAGTGGTTCTGGCGTAGCTGCAAGGTGATGTTGGCGTGACCGGCAGGTACTTCCAGCCAGGCCGGCATGTGATTCCGGAGTGTCTGCCGAGTAGTTCTGGCGTAGCCGGCAGGTGATTTTGGCGTGTCCAGCCGGTGGTTTTGGCGAGTCGAGCAGGTGGTTCTGGCGTGCTCGGCAGGTGCTTCCGGTGTCATTGGCATGTGGTTCCGGCATGTCTGAGAGGTGGTTGCGCCATGCCCGGCAGGTGATCCCGGAATGTTCGCCAAGTGGTTCTGGCGTAGCCGGCAGGTGATTTTGCATGTCCGGCAATGGTTCCGGCGGGTCGAGCCGGTGGTTCCGGCATGTCCAGCAGGTTGTTCCGGCATGCCCGGCAGGTGATTCCGGAGTGTCCGGCATGTGGTTCTGGCACCTCTGAGAGGTGGTTCCGGCATGCCCGGCTGGTGATCCCGGAGTGTCCACCATTTGGTTCTGGCACCTGTGAGAGGTGGTTCCGGAATGCACGGCATGTGATTCCGGAGTGTCTGCCGAGTTGTTCTGGCGTAGCCGGCAGGTGATTTTGGCGTGTCCAGCAAGTGGTTCCGGCGAGCTCGGCAGGTGGTTCCGGCATGTCCGGAACATGGTTCTGGCACGTCTGAGAGATGGTTCCGGCATGCCCGGCAGGTGATTCCGGAGTGTCCGGCATGTGGTTCTGGCACCTGTGAGAGGTGGTTCCGGAATGCACGGCATGTGATTCCGGAGTGTCTGCCGAGTGGTTCTGGCGTAGCCGGCAGTTGATTTTGGCATGTCCACTAGGTGGTTCTGGGGAGTGGATCAGCTGGTTCTGGCTTACTCGGCAGGTGGTACCGGCGTGTCCAGAACATGGTTCTGGCAAGTCTGAGAGGTGGTTCCGGCACGCCCGACAGGTGATTCCGGAGTGTCCGCCAAGTGTTTCTGGCGTACCCGGCAGGTGATATTCGCATGTCCGACAGGTGTTTCTTGCGAGTCGAGCAGGTGGCTCAGGCATGCTCAGCTGGTGCTTCCGGCGTCTCTGGCACGTGGTTCTGGTGTGTCTGAGGGCTGGTTCTGGCATGTCCGGCAGATGATTCCGGAGTGTCCACCAAGTGGTTCTGGTAGACCTCGCAGGTGATTTTGGCGTGTCCAGCAGGTGGTTCCGGCGAGCTCGGCAGGTGGTACCGGCGTGTCCGGAACATGGTTCTGGCAAGTCTGAGAGATGGTTCCGGCATTCCCGGCAGGTGGTTCCGGTGTGTCTGCCGAGTGGTTCTGGCGTAGTGGGCAGGTGATTCTGGCGTGTCCAGCAGGTGTTTCCGGGGAGTGGATCAGGTGGTTCCGGCATACTCGGCAGGTGGTACCGGCGTGTCCGGAACATGGTTCTGGCAAGTCTGAGAGGTGGTTCTGGCATGCCCGACGGGTGATTCCGGAGTGTTCGCCAAGTGGTTCTGGCGTAGCCGGCAGGTCATTTTGCATGTCCGGCGGTGGTTCCGGCGAGTCAAGCCGGTGGTTCCGGCGTGTCCGGCAGGTGTTTCCGGTCTGTCCGGCAGGTGGTTCTGGCGTGTCCGGCACGAGGTTCTGGCACGTCTGAGAGTTGGTTCCGGCATGTCCGGCAGGTTATACCGGAGTGTTCGGCATTTGGTTCTGGCACCTCTGAGAGGTAGTTCCGGCATACCCGTCAGGTGATACCGGAGTGTCCGGCATTTGGTTCTGGCACCTCTGAGAGGTGGTTCAGGGATGCCTGGCATGTGATTCCGGAGTGTCTGCCGAGTGGTTCCGGCGTGTCCAGCAGGTGTTTCCGGTCTTTCCGGCAGGTGGTTCTGGCGTGTCCGCCACGAGGTTCTTGCACGTCTGAGAGTTGGTTCTGGCATGCCCGACAGGTGATTCCGGAGTGTCCGCCACGTGGTTCTGGCGTACCCGGCAGGTGATTTTGGCGTGTCTGGCAGGTGTTTCTTGCAAGCCGAGCAAGTGGCTCAGGCATGATCAGCAGGTGCTTCCGGCGTGTCCGGCACGTGGTTCTGGTCTGTCTGAGAGCTGGTTCTGGCATGTCCGGCAGATGATTCCGGAGTGTCCACCAAGTGGTTGTGGCATACCCGGCAGGTGATTTTAGCGTTTCAGGTAGGTGGTTCCAGCGAGTCAAGTAGGTGGTTCCGGCGTGCTCGGCATTTGGTTCAGGCGGGTCTGGCAGTTGGTTTCGGTCTGTTCGGGGTGTGGTTCCGGCATCTCAGGCACATGGTTCTGGCACGTCTGATAGGTGGTTCCGGCCGGCCCGACAGCTGTTTCCATGGTGTCCGCCAAGTGGTTCTGGAATAGCTGGCAGGTGATGTTGGCGTGACCGGCAGGTGGTTCCAGCCAGCCCGGCAGGTGATTCCGGAGTGTCTGCCGCGTGGTTCTGGCGTAGCCGGCAGTTGATTTTGGCATGTCCAGCAGGTGGTTCCGGCGAGCCCGGAACATGGTTCTGGCACGTCTGAGAGATGGTTCCGGCATGCCCGGCAGGTGATTCCGGAGTGTCCGGCATGTGGTTCCGGCACCTCTGAGTGGTGGTAGCGGCATGCCCGGCAGGTGGTTCCGGAGTGTCTGCCGAGTGGTTCTGGCGTAGCCGGCAGGTGATTCTGGCGTGTCCAGCAGGTGGTTCTGGGGAATGGATCAGGTGGTTCCGGCATACTCGGCAGGTGGTACCGGCGTGTCCGGAACATGGTTCTGGCAAGTCTGAGAGGTGGTTCCGGCATGCCCGGCAGGTGATTCCGGAGTGTTCGCCAAGTGGTTCCGGTGTAGCCGGCGGGTGATTTTGCATGTCCGTCGGTGGTTCTGGCGAGTTGACCCGGTGGTTCCGGCGTGTCCGGCAGGTGGTTCCGGTCTGTTCATCAGGTGGTTCTGGCGTGTCCGGCACGAGGTTCTGGCACGTCTGAGAGGTGGTGCCGGCATGCCCGACAGGTGATTCCAGAGTGTCCGCCACGTGGTTCTGACATACCTGGCACGTGATTTTGGCGTGTCTGGCAAGTGTTTCTTGCAAGTCGAGCATGTGGCTCAGGCATGCTCAGCACGTGCTTCCGGCATGTCCGGCACGTGTTTCTGGTGTGTCTGAGAGCTGGTTCTGGCATGTCCAGCAGATGATTCCTGAGTGTCCACCAAGTGATTCTGGCATACCCGGGTGGTGATTTTGGCGTGTCAGGTAGGTGGTTCCGGCGAGTCGAGTAGGTGGTTCCGGCGTGCTCGGCAGGTGGTTCAGGTGGGTCTGGCAGGGGGTTTCGATTTGTTCGGGGTGTGGTTCCAGCATCTCAGGCACATGGTTCTGGCACGTCAGAGAGGTGGTTCCGGCCGGCCCGACAGGTGTTTCCATGGTGTCCGCCAAGTGGTTCTGGCATAGCTGGCAGGTGATGTTGGCGTGACCCCCAGGTGGTTGCATCCAGCCCGGCAGGTGATTCCGAAGTGTTCACCAAATGGTTGTGGCGTAGCCGGCAGGTGATTTTGGCGTGTCCAGCAGGTGGTTTTGGCGAGTCGAGCAGGTGGTTCTGGCGTGCTCGGCAGGTGCTTCCGGTGTCATTGGCATGTGGTTCCGGCATGTCTGAGAGGTGGCTCCGCCATACCCGGCAGGTGATTCCGGAGTGTTCGCCAAGTGGTTCTGGCGTAGCTGGCAGGTGATTTTGAATGTCCGGCAATGGTTCCGGCAAGTCGAGCCGGTGGTTCCGGCGTGTCCAGCAGGTGGTTGCGGTCTGTCCAGCTGGTGGTTCTGGGGTGTCCGGCACGAGGTTCTGGCACGTCTGAGAGGTTGTGTCGGCATGCACTTCACGTGATTCCGGCTTGTCCGCCAAGTGGTTCTGGTGTTGCGGGCAGGTGATTTTGGCATCTCCGGCAGGTGGGACCGGTGAGTCAAGCAGGTGGTTCCGGCGAGTGTTTGCTGTGTTTCCGGTCTGTCCGGGAGATGGTTCCGGCCTGTCCGGCACGTGCTTCTGGCACTTCTGAGAGGTTGTGCTGGTGTGCCCGGCAGGTGATTCTGGAGTGTCCGCCAAGTGGTTCTGGCGTAGCCAGCAGATGATTTTGGCGTGTCCGGCTGGTGCTTCTGGGGAGTGGATCAGGAACTTCCTGCATTCTCGGCAGGTGCTTCCGCCGTCTCCGGCATGTGGTTGTGGCACCTCTGAGAGGTGGTTCCAGCATGCCCGGCAGGTGATTCCGCAGTGTCTGACAAGTGGTTGTGGCGTAGCCGGCTGGTGATTCTGGCATGTCCGGCAGGTGGTTCTGGCGAGTCAAGCAGATGGTCAGGGCGTGTCCGGCAGGTGGTTCCGGTCTGTCCTGGAGGTGGTTCCGGAGTGTCTGCCGAGTGGTTCTGGCGTAGCCGGCAGGTGATTTTGGCGTGTCCAGCAGGTGGTTCTGGGGAGTGGAGCAGGTGGTTCCGGCATACTCGGCAGATGCTTGCGGCGTGTCCGGCACATGGTTCTGGCACATCTGAGACGTGGTTCCGGCATGCCCGGCAGGTGATCCCGGAGAGTCCTCCAAGTGGTTCTGGCGTACCCCGCAGGTGTTTCTGGTGTGTCCGGCAGATGGCTCTGGTGAGTCGAGCATGTCGTTCCGGTGTGCTCGGCAGGTGGTTCCGGCAGGTCCGGCAGGTGTTTGCCGTCTGTCCATGACGTGGTTCTGGCATGCCCGCAAGGTGATTCTGGAGTGTCCACCAAGTGGTTTTGGCGTAGCCGGCATATGATTTTGGCCTGTGAGGCAGGTGGTTCCGGCATGTCCAGCAGGTGGTTCCGGCGAGCTCGGCAGGTGCTTCCGGTCTCTCCGGCACGTGGTTGTGGCACGTCTGAGAGATGGTTCCGGCATGCCCGGCAGGTGATTCCGGAGTGTCCGGCATGTGGTTCTGGCACCTCTGAGTGGTGGTTCCGGCATGCCCGGCAGGTGGTTCCGGAGTGTCTGCCGAGTGGTTCTGGCGTAGCCGGCAGGTGATTCTGGCGTGTCCAGCAGGTGGTTCTGGGGAGTGGATCGGGTGGTTCCGGCATACTCGGCAGGTGGTCCCGGCGTGTCCGGAACATGGTTCTGGCAAGTCTGAGAGGTGGTTCCGGCATGCCCGGAAGGTGATTCCGGATTGTTCGCCAAGTGGTTCCGGCGTAGCCGGCGGGTCATTTTGCATGTCTGGCGGTGTTTCCGGCGAGTCGACCCGGTGGTTCCGGCGTGTCCGGCAGGTGGTTCCGGTCTGTTCGGCAGGTGGTTCTGGCGTGTCCGGCACGAGGTTCTGGCACGTCTGAGAGGGGGTTCCGGCATGCCCGACAGGTGATTCCGGAGTGTCCGCCACGTGGTTCTGACGTACCTGGCAGGTGATTTTGGCCTGTCTGGCAGATGTTTCTTGCAAGTCGAGCATGTGGCTCAGGCATGCTCAGCAGGTGCTTCCGGCGTGTCCGGCACGTGGTTCTGGTGTGTCTGAGAGCTGGTTCTGGCATGTCCAGCAGATGATTCCGGAGTGTCCACCAAGTGGTTCTGGCATACCCGGCAGGTGATTTTGGCGTGTCAGGTAGGTGGTTCCGGCAAGTCGAGTAGGTGGTTCTGGCGAGCTCGGCAGGTGCTTCCGGTCTCTCCGGCACGTGGTTGTGTCACGTCTGAGAGATGGTTCCGGCATGCCCGACAGGTGATTCCGGAGTGTCCGGCATGTGGTTCTGGCACCTCTGAGATGTGGTTCCGGCATGCCCGGCAGGTGATACCGGAGTGTCCGGCATTTGGTTCTGGCACCTGTGAGAGGTGGTTCCGGAATGCACGGCATGTGATTCCGGAGTGTCTGCCGAGTATTTGTGGCGTAGCCGGCAGGTGATTTTGGCGTGTCCAGTAGGTGGTTCTGTGGTGTGGATCAGCTGGTTCCGGCATACTCAGCAGGTGGTACCGGCGTGTCCAGAACATGGTTCTGGCAATTCTGAGAGGTGGTTCCGGCATGCCCGACAGGTGATTCTGGAGTGCTGGGAGCCGTGGCTACATCATTTGATCGGCTGTTTGACAGGGTCCAGCCGATTAACGCTGAGGGGTGCAGGGCCGCCCCTTGGTGAAGAATAACTGGCCAGCCCCTCACATAGTTCTGAAACCTGTGCTGCTTCTAATTCCCCTTCATTCCTCTTCCTATCTTAACCTCCAGTTTTCACTCCTTTGGGTGGCTGCTTGGAAGGCACTACCTCCCGGGAAAATTAGATATAGTAAGAGAATGTGACCACCTGCAGGTAACTTTCAAGATATTTTTCAGTTAATTAATGGAGGAGCACACAGTCCCATGTGAGACAATCAGAAAGGAATCCTGCCCAGATAAGATGTCGAATTAGGTTTATGGCCTCCATCTCGTTAATGTTTCTTCTCCCTCCAGTTCTTTGTCTAAATATACATATGCATCGTCCTTCTAACTTTGCTGGTTAATTGGATGATCAAGAAGTATCTATATATTATTCTTGACCTTCTGCTTTCTGTTAAAATGTTATAGAGGTTTTCTCCTAAAAGCAATAAATAATAAATAATTGGTGAGTAGAAGGGCCGAGGGGTGCAGGGATGCCCCTCGGTGAAGAATGGCCGGCCGACACCCCTGATATTTTCTGAATTATATGCATGCTTTCTATCAAGGTTATGTGTATACTTATTTCTCTTTTTTATTCTTGAAGATATATAGTTTAGTTTAGCTTTTCAGCCCTTTGCTTTACTAACAATATGATACTTTCTCTGGCAGTGTACTTAAGGGACCGTTAGCTCTACAATCTAAAAGACAAAGGAATGCTTCCACCCCCTAAAGGGCACAAAAAAGTAAAGATGTTTAACTGCCCGCTGAGAATGCAGATAGCCCTGGGGATAAGACACCCTGGAGTCGCCTTTTGTTCCCATTAACCATCTACACTAATGGCGTAAATGATTGAGGGAGGCAGGGATGGCTCCACCAGGATGTAACCAGACTGCTGCCCTGTCCGGAGGCCTGGACCTTCTCTCTTTGATTTAACTTTACCATGAATTACAACAGATGCCTAGGTACCTATCTCCTTTAGCTTAGAGACAACAAACACTAGTTAATTGCAGAGAAGATGATCATTAACCTTATGCTCTATAGAATGGAATGCTAATAAATATTCTTGTGCTCGTTTCTTACTTCCTTATCTCTCTGAGAATATTTGTAAAACAATTTCTGTACTAATCCTGAAAAATATATAAACGACACTTGTGCACAGTAAAGTCGGACTTGCTAACAGCAACCCAAGTCTCACATCCCCTTTATTTTCCCCCTCCCTCATCGCGCCGACGCCGTCCATCCCTCAGGAACCAGGACTCCGCTGGGGCAGGACCCGGGCACCGGAGTGTCCACCAAGTGTTTCCGGCGTACCCGGCAGGTGATTTTGGCATGTCCGACAGGTGTTTCTTGCGAGTCGAGCAGGTGGCTCAGGCATGCTCAGCTGGTGCTTCTGGCTTCTCTGGCACGTGGTTCTGGTGTGTCTGAGAGCTGGTTCTGGCATGTCCGGCAGATTATTCCAGAGTGTCCACCAAGTGGTTCTGGTATACCTGGCAGGTGATTTTGGCGTGTCAGGAAGGTGGTCCTGGCTAGTTGAGTAGGTGGATCAGGCGTGCTTGGCAGGTGGTTCAGGCGGGTCTGGCAGGTGGTTTCGGTCTGGTCGGGGTGTGGTTCCGGCATCTCAGGCACATGGTTCTGGCACGTCT
Organism: Equus przewalskii; assembly: GCF_037783145.1. NCBI lineage: Eukaryota > Metazoa > Chordata > Mammalia > Perissodactyla > Equidae > Equus > Equus przewalskii. Next base: position 46,051 of record NW_027228466.1, read on the forward strand.
GAGAGGTGGTTCCGGAGTGTCCCCCAAGTGGTTCTGGCATAGCTGGCAGGTGATGTTGGCGTGACCGGCAGGTGGTTCCAGCAAGCCCGGCAGGTGATTCCGGAGTGTCTGCAGAGTGGTTCTGGCGTAGCCGGCAGTTGATTTTGGCATGTCCAGCAGGTGGTTCCGGCGAGCTCAGCAGGTGGTACCGGCGTGTCCGGAACATGGTTCTGGCACGTCTGAGAGATGGTTCCGGCATGCCCGGCAGGTGATTCCGGAGTGTCCGGCATGTGGTTCTGGCACCTCTGAGTGGTGGTTCCGGCATGCCCGGCAGGTGGTTCCGGAGTGTCTGCCGAGTGGTTCTTGCATAGCCGGCTGGTGATTCTGGCGTGTCCAGCAGGTGGTTCTGGGGAGTGGATCAGGTGGTTCCGGCATACTCGGCAGGTGGTCCCGGCGTGTCCGGAACATGGTTCTGGCAAGTCTGAGAGGTGGTTCCGGCATGCCCGGCAGGTGATTCCGGAGTGTTCGCCAAGTGGTTCCGGCGTAGCCGGCGGGTGATTTTGTATGTCCGGCGGTGTTTCCGGCGAGTCAACCCGGTGGTTCCGGCGTGTCCGGCAGGTGGTTCCGGTCTGTTCGGCAGGTGGTTCTGGCGTGTCCGGCACGAGGTTCTGGCACGTCTGAGAGGTGGTTCCGGCATGCCCAACAGGTGATTCCGGAGTGTCCGGCACGTGGTTCTGACGTGCCTGGCAGGTGATTTTGGCGTGTCTGGCAGGTGTTTCTTGCAAGTCGAGCATGTGGCTCAGGCATGCTCAGCAGGTGCTTCCGGCGTGTCCGGCACGTGGTTCTGGTGTGTCTGAGAGCTCGTTCTGGCATGTCCAGCAGATGATTCCGGAGTGTCCACCAAGTGGTTCTGGCATACCCGGGCGGTGATTTGGGCATGTCAGGTAGGTGGTTCCGGCGAGTCGAGTAGGTGGTTCCGGCGTGCTCGGCAGGTGGTTCAGGTGGGTCTGGCAGGTGTTTTCCGTCTGTTCGGGGTGTGGTTCTGGCATCTCAGGCACATGGTTCTGGGACGTCTGAGAGGTGGTTCCGGACGGCCCGACAGGTGTTTCCATGGTGTCCGCCAAGTGGTTCTGGCATAGCTGGCAGGTGATGTTGGCGTGATCGGCAGGTGGTTGCAGCCAGCCCGGCAGGTGATTCCGAAGTGTTCACCAACTGGTTGTGGCATAGCCGGCAGGTGATTTTGGCGTGTCAGGCAGGTGGCTGTGGCGAGTCGAGCAGGTGGTTCCGTCATGACCGGCAGGTGACTCCGGAGTGTTCCCCAAATGGTTCTGGCGTAGCCGGCAGGTGATCTTGCATGTCCCGCGGTGGTTCCGGCGAGTCGAGCCTGTGCTTCTGGCGTGTCCGGCACGTGATTCTTGTGTGTCTGAGCGCTGGTTCTGGCATGTCCGGCAGATGATTCCGGGGTCTCCACCAAGTGGTTCTGGCGTACCCGGCAGGTGATTTTGGCATGTCAGGTAGGTGGTTCTGGCGAGTCGAGCAGGTGGTTCCGGCGTGCTCGGCAGGTTCTTCCGGTGTCATTGGCATGTGGTTCTGGCATGTCTGAGAGGTCCTTCCGGCATGCCCGGCAGGTGATTCCGGAGTGATCGCCAAGTGGTTCTGGCATGGCCGGCAGGTGATTTTGCATGTCCGGCGGTGGTTCTGGTGAGTCGAGCCGGTGGTTCCGGCGTGTCCGGCAGGTGGTTCCGGTGTGTCCCGCAGGTGGTTCTGGGGTGTCTGGCACGAGGTTCTGGCACGTCTGAGAAGTTGTGTCGGCATGCCCTTCACGTGATTCCGGCTTGTCCGCCAAGAGGTTCTGGTGTAGTGGCAGGTAATTTTGGCGTATCCGGCAGGTGGGACCGGTGAGTCAAGCAGGTTGCACCGGCGAGTGTTTCCTGTGGTTCCGGTCTGTCCGGGAGATGGTTCCAGCCTGTCCGTCACGTGCTTCTGGCACTTCGGAGAGGTTGTGCTGGCATGCCCGGCAGGTGATTCTGGAGTGTCCGCCAAGTGGTCCTGGCGTAGCCGGCATGTGATTTTGGCGTGTCCGGCAGGCGGTTCTGTGGAGTGGAGCAGGTGGTTCTGGCATACTCGGCACGTGGTACCGGCGTGTCCGGAACATGTTTCTGGCAAGTCTGAGAGGTGGTTCCGGCATGCCCGACAGGTGATTCCGGAGTGTCCACCGAGTGGTTGTGGCGTACCTGGCAGGTGATTTTGGCGTGTCTGGCAGGTGTTTCTTGCAAGTCGAGCAGGTGGCTCAGGCATGCGCAGCAGGTGCTTCCGGCATGTCCAGCACGTGATTCTGGTGTGTCTGAGAGCTGGTTCTGGCATGTCCGTCAGATGATTCCAGAGTGTCCACCAAGTGGTTCTGGCTACCCGGCAGGTGATTTTGGCGTTTTAGGTAGGTGGTTCCAGCGAGTTGAGCCGGTGGTTCTGGCGTGTCCGGCAGGTGGTTCCAGTTTGTCCGGCAGGTTGTTCTGGGGTGTACGGCATGAGGTTCTGGCACGTCTGAGAGGTTGTGTTGGCATGCCCTTCACGTGATTCCAGCTTGTCCGCCAAGTGGTTCTGGTGTAGCGGGCAGGTGATTTTGGCGTGTCTGGCAGGTTGCTCCAGCGAGAGATTCCTGTGGTTCCATTCTGCCCAGTAGATGGTTCCGGCCTGCCCAGCACGTGCTTCTGGCACTTCTGAGAGGTTGTGCTTTCATGCCCGGCAGGTGATTCTGGAGTGTCCGCCAAGTGGTCCTGGCATAGCCGGCACGTGATTTTGGCGTGTCTGGCAGGTCTTTCTGTGGAGTGGAGCAGGTGGTTCTGTCATACTCGGAAGGTGGTACCGGAGTGTACGGAACATGTTTCTGGCTAGTCTAAGAGGTGGTTCCGGCATGCCGGACAGGTGATTCCGGAGTGTCCGTGTTGTGGTTCTGGCACCTCTGAGAGGTGGTTCCGGCAAGCCCGGCAGGCGATTCCGGAATGTCCGACAAGTGGTTCTGGCGAGCTGGCAGCTGATGTTGGCGTGACCGGCAGGTGGTTCCGGCAAGCTCGGCAGGTGGTTCAGTCAGGTTCGGTAGGTGTTTGCAGTCTGTCCATGACGTGGTTCTGGCATGCCCGCAAGGTGATTCTGGAGTGTCCACCAAGTGGTTATGGCGTAGCCGACATATGATTTTGGCCTGTCACGCAGGTGGTTCCGGCATGTCCAGCAGGAGGTTCCGGCGAGTTCGGCAGGTGTTTCCAGGCTCTCCGGCACGTACTTGTGGCACGTTTGAGAGTTGGTTCCGGCATGCCCAGCAGGTGATCCCGGAGTCTCCGGCATGTGGTTCTGGCACCTCTGAGAGGTGGTTCCGGCATGCCCGAAAGGTGCTTCCGGAGTGTCCGCCGAGTGGTTCTGGCGTAGACGGCAGGTGATTTTGGCGTGTCCGGCTCTTGCTTCTGGCGAGTCAAGCAGGTGGTGCTGGCGTGTCCGGCAGGTGGTTCCGGTGTGTCCTGGAGGTGGTTCCGGATTGTCTGCCGAGTGGTTCTGGCGTAGCCAGCAGGTGTTTCTCGTGTGTCCGGCAGGTGGCTCTGGTGAGTCGAGCAGGTGGTTCCGGCGTGCTCGGCAGGTGCTTCCGGTGCCATTGACATGTGGTTCTGGCATGTCTGAGAGGTGGTTCCGGCATGCGCAGCAGGTGATTCCGGAGTGATCACCAAGTGGTTCTGGCGTAGCCGGCAGGTGATTTTGCATGTCAGGCAGTGGTTCCGGCAAGTCGAGCCGGTGGATCCGGCGTGTCCGGCAGGTGGTTCCGGTCTGTCCTGGAGGTGTTTCCGGAGTGTCTGCCGAGTGGTTCTGCGTAGCTGGCAGGTGATTTTGGCGTGTCCAGCAGGTGGTTCTGGGGAGTGGATCAGGTGGTTCCGGCATACTTGGCAGGTGGTACCGGCGTGTCCGGAACATGGTTCTGGCATGTCTGAGAGGTGGTTCCGGCATGCCCGGCAGGTGATTCCAGAGTGTCCACCAAATGGTTCTGGCATACCCGGCAGTTGATTTTGGCGTGTCCGGCAGGTGGGACCGGTGAGTCAAGCAGGTGGTTCCGGCGAGTGTTTCCTGTGTTTCCGGTCTGTCCGGGAGATGGTTCCGGCCTGTCCGGCACGTGCTTCTTTCACTTCTGAGTGGTTGTGCTGGCATGCCCGGAAGGTGATTCTGGAGTGTCCGACAAGTGGTTCTGGCGTGGCCGGCAGGTGATTTTGGCGTGTCCAGCTGGCCATTCTGTGGAGTGGATCATGAACTTTCGGCATTCTCGGCAGGTGCTTCCACCATCTCTGGCATGTGGTTGTGGCACCTCTGAGAGGTGGTTCCAGCATGCCCGGCAGGTGATTCCGGAGTGTCCGACAAGTGGTTGTGGCGTACCCAGCTGGTGATTTTGGTGTGTCCGGCAGGTGGTTCTGGAGAGTCAAGCAGGTGGTCCCGGCGTGTCAGGCAGGTGGTTCCGGTCTATCCCGGAGATGGTTCCGGAGTGTCTGCCGAGTGGTTCAGGAGTAGCCGGCAGGTGATTCTGGCGTGTCCAGCAGGTGGTTCTGGGGAGTGGATCAGGTGGTTCCGGCATACTCGGCACGTGGTACCGGCGTGTGCGGTACATGGTTCTGGCAAGTCTGAGAGGTGGTTCCGGCATGCCCGGCAGGTGATTCCGGAGTGTCCGGCATGTGGTTCTGGCACCTCTGAGTGGTGGTTCCGGCATGCCCGGCAGGTGGTTCCGGAGTGTCTGCCGAGTGGTTCTAGCGTAGCCGGCAGGTGATTCTGGAGTGTCCAGCAGGTGGTTCTGGGGAGTGGATCAGGTGGTTCCGGCATACTCGGCAGGTGGTACCGGCGTGTCCGGAACACGGGTCTGGCAAGTCTGAGAGATGGTTCCGGCATGCCCGGCAGGTGATTCCGGAGTGTTCGCCAAGTGGTTCCGGCGTAGCCGGCGGGTGATTTTGCATGTCCGGCGGCGGTTCTGGCGAGTCGACCCGGTGGTTCCGGCATGTCCGGCAAGTGGTTCCGGTCTGTCCGGCAGGTGGTTCTGGCGTGTCCGGCACGAGGTTCTGGCACGTCTGAGAGGTGGTTCTGGCATGCCCCAGAGGTGATTCCGGAGTGTCCGCCACGTGGTTCTGACGTATCTGGCAGGTGATTTTGGCGTGTCTGGCAGGTGTTTCTTGCAAGTCGAGCATGTGGCTCAGGCATGCTCAGCAGGTGCTTCCGGCGTGTCCAGCACGTGGTTCTGGTGTGTCTGAGAGCTGGTTCTGGCATGTCTAGCAGATGATTCCGGAGTGTCCACCAAGTGGTTCTGGCATACCCGGCAGGTGATTTTGGCGTGTCAGGTAGGTGGTTCCGGCGAGTCGAGTAGGTGGTTCCGGCGTGCTCGGCAGGTGGTTCAGGTGGGTCTGGCAGGGGGTTTCGGTCTATTCGGGGTGTGGTTCCGGCATCTCAGGCACATGGTTCTGGGACGTCTGAGAGGTGGTTCCGGCCGGCCTGACAGGTGTTTCCATGGTGTCCGCCAAGTGGTTCTGGCATAGCTGGCAGGTGATGTTGGCGTGACCGGCAGGTGGTTCCACACAGCCCGGCAGGTGATTCCGAAGTGTTCACCAAATCGTTGTGGCATAGCCGGCAGGTGATTTTGGCTTGTCCAGCAGGTGGTTTTGGCGAGTCGAGCAGGTGGTTCTGGCATGCTCGGCAGGTGCTTCCGGTGTCATTGGCATGTGTTTCCGGCATGTCTGAGAGGTGGCTCCGCCATACCCGGCAGGTGATTCCGGAGTGTTCGCCAAGTGGTTCTGGCGTAGCCGGCAGGTGATTTTGCATGTCCGGCAATGGTTCCGGCGAGTCGAGCCGGTGGTTCTGGCGTGTCCGGCAGGTGGTTGCGGTCTGTCCAGCAGGTGGTTCTGGGGTGTCCGGCACGAGGTTCTGGCACGTCTGAGAGGTTGTGTCGGCATGCACTTCACGTGATTCCAGCTTGTCCGCCAAGTGGATCTGGTGTAGCGGGCAGGTGATTTTGGCATGTAGGGCAGGTGGGACCGGTGAGTCAAGCAGGTGGTTCCGGCGAGTGTTTGCTGTGTTTCCGGTCTGTCCGGGAGATGGTTCCGGCCTGTCCGGCACATGCTTCTGGCACTTCTGAGAGGTTGTGCTGGCATGCCCGGCAGGTGATTCTGGAGTGTCCGCCAAGTGGTTCTGGCGTAGCCAGCCGTTGATTTTGGCGTGTCCGGCAGGTGGTTCTGGGGAGTGGATCTGGAACTTCCTGCATTCTCGGCAGGTGCTTCCGCCGTCTCCGGCATGTGGTTGTGGCACCTCTGAGAGGTGATTCCAGCACGCCCGGCAGGTGATTCCACAGTGTCTGACAAGTGGTTGTGCCGTAGCCGGCTGGTGATTCTGGCGTGTCCGGCAGGTGTTTCTGGCGAGTCAAGCAGGTGGTCAGGGCGTGTCCGGCAGGTGGTTCCAGTCTGTCCTGGAGGTGGTTCCGGAGTGTCTGCCGAGTGGTTCTGGCGTAGCCGGCAGGTGATTTTGGCATGTCCAGCAGGTGGTTCTGGGGATTGGAGCAGGTGGTTCCGGCATACTCGGAAGTTGCTTCCGGCGTGTCCGGCACATGGTTCTGGCACATCTGAGAGGTGGTTCCGGCATGCCCGGCAGGTGATCCCGGAGAGTCCTACAAGTGGTTCTGGCATACCCCGCAGGTGTTTCTGGTGTGTCCGGCAGATGGCTCTGGTGAGTCGAGCAGGTCGTTCCGGTGTGCTCGGCAGGTGGTTCCGGCAGGTCCGGCAGGTGTTTGCCGTCTGTCCAAGACGTGGTTCCGGCATGCCCGCAAGGTGATTCTGGAGTGTCCACCAAGTGGTTTTGGTGTAGCCGGCATATGAGTTTGGCCTGTGAGGCAGGTGGTTCCGGCATGTCCAGCAGGTGGTTCTGGCGAGCTCGGCAGGTGCTTCCGGTCTCTCCGGCACGTGGTTGTGGCACGTCTGAGAGATGGTTCCAGCATGCCCGGCAGGTGATTCCGGAGTGTCCGGCATGTGGTTCTGGCACCTCTGAGAGGTGGTTCCGGCATGCCTGGCAGGTGATTCCGGAGTGTCCGGCATGTGGTTCTGGCACCTCTGAGAGGTGGTTCCGGCATGCCCGACAGGTGATTCCGGAGTGTCCACCAAGTGTTTCTGGCCTAACCGGCAGGTGATTTTGGCATGTCCGACAGGTGTTTCTTGCGAGTCGAGCAGGTGGCTCAGGCATGCTCAGCTGGTGCTTCCGGCGTCTCTGTCACGTGGTTCTGGTGTGTCTGAGAGCTGGTTCTGGCATGTCCGGCAGCTGATCCCGGAGAGTCCTCCAAGTTGTTCTGGCATAGCCCGCAGGTGATTTTGGCATGTCCGGCAGGTGGTTCCGGCGTGCTCGGCAGGTGGTTCAGGCATGTCCGGCAGGTGGTGCCGGTCTGTCCGGGAGGTGGTTCCGGCGTGTAAGGCACATGGTTCTCTCACGTGGGAGAAGTGGTTCTGTCATGCCCAGCATGTGATTCCAGAGAGTCCGCCAAGTGGTTCTGGCGTAACCGGCGGGTGATTTTGGCGTGTCCAACAAGTGGTTCAGGCGAGTTGAGCAGGTGGTCCCGTCTGCGCGGGAGGTGCTTCCGGTGTCTTTGGCACATGGTTTGGCCTGTCTGAGAGGTGGTTCCGGCATGCCCGGCAGGTGATTCCGGAGTATCCAACAAGTGGTTCTGGCGTAGCCGGCTGGTGATTTGGTCGTGTTGGGCTGGTGCTTCCAGCAAGTCGAGCTTGTGGTTCTGGCGGGCTCAGCAGGTGGTTCAGGCGTTTTTGGCAGGTGGTTCCAGTCTTTCCTATAGGTGTTTTCGGCGTGTCCCGCACATGGTTCTGCCATGTCTGAGAGTTGGTTCTGGCATGCCCGGCAGGGGATCCCAGACTGTCCCCAACGTGGTTCTGTCGTAGCTGGCAGGTGATTTTGGCACGTCCAGCATGTGGTTCCGGTGATTCGAGCAGGTGGTCCCGCCGAGCTGGGCTGGTCGTTCACGTGTGTCTGGCAGGTTGTTCCTGTCTGTCCAGGAGGTGGTTCCGGGGGTACAGCAGGTGGTTCTGGCCTGTCCGGCAGGTGGTTCTGGGGTGTCCGCCAAGTAGTTTGGCATAGCCGGCAGGTGATTTTGGCGTGTCCGGCAGGTGATGTTGGCGTGTCCGGCAGGTGTTTCTGGCGAGCTGTTCAGGTGGTTCCGGCGTTCTCGGCAGGTGATTCTGGCATTTCCCGCAGGAGGTTTCGGCCTGTCCGGCCGTGAGTTACTGCGTGTGCCACACGTGGTTCTAGTACGTCTGAGAGGTGGTTCCCGCATGCCCAGCAGGTGATTCCGGACTGTCCGCCACGTGGTTCTGGCACATCGGAGAGGTGCTTGCGGCATGCCCGGAAGGTGATTCTGGAGTGTCCACCAAGTGGTTTTGGCATAGCTGGCACGTGATTTTGGCATGTCAGGCAGGTGGTGCTGGCGTGTCCAGCAGGTGGTTCCGGCGAGCTTGGCAGGTGCCTCCTGTCTCTCTGGCACGTGGTTGTGGCAAGTCAGAGGGGTTGTTGTGGCATGACCGGCAGGTGATTCCGGAGTCTGCGGCATGTGGTTCTGGCAAGTCTGAGAGGTGATTCCGGCATGCCCTGCAGGTGATTCCAGAGTGTCTGGCAAGTGCTTCTGGCATAGCCGGCTGGTGATTTTGGCGTGTCCAGCAGGTGGCTCCAGCGAGTCGAGCAGGTTTTTTCGGCGTGCTCAGCAGGTGGTTCAGGCGGGTCCGGCAGGTGGTTCCGGTCTGTCCAGTAGGTGGTTCCGGTGTGTCCAGCATGTGCTTCAGGCACGTCTGATAGGTGGTTCCGGCATGCCCGGCGGGTGATTGCATAGAGTCCTCCACGTGGTTCTGGCCTAGCTGGCAGGTGATTCTGGTGTCTCCGGCAGTTGGTCCCGGCGAGTCGAGTAGGAGGTTCCGGCATGCTCAGAAGGTGCATCCGGTGTCTGTTTCACGTGGTTCTGGCACGTCTGAGAGGTAGTTCTGGAATGCCCAACAGGTGATTCCGGAGTGTCCGGCAAGTGATTCTGGCATACCAGGAGGTGTTTTTGGTGTGTCAGGCAGGTGGTGCTGGCGTGTCCAGCAGGTGGTTCCGGCGAGCTTGGCAGGTGCCTCCTGTATCTCCGGCACGTGGTTGTGGCACGTCAGAGGGGTGGTTGTGGCATGACCGGCAGGTGATTCCGGAGTCTGCGGCATGTGGTTCTGGCACGTCTGAGAGGTGGTTCCGGCATGCCCTGCAGGTGATTCCAGAGTGTCTGGCAAGTGCTTCTGGCATAGCCGGCTGGTGCTGTTGGCGTGTCCAGCAGGTGGCTCCAGTGAGTCGAGCAGGTTTTTTCGGCATGCTCAGCCGGTGGTTCAGGAGGGTGTGGCAGGTGGTTTCGGTCTGTTCGGGGTGTGGTTCCGGCATCTCAGGCACATGGTTCTGGCACGTCTGAGAGGTGGTTCCGGCCGGCCCGACAGGTGTTTCCATGGTGTCGGCCAAGTGGTCCTGGCATAGCTGGCAGGTGATGTTGGCGTGACCGGAAGGTGGTTGCAGCCAGCCCGGCAGGTGATTCCGAAGTGTTCACCAAATGGTTGTGGCGTACCCAGCAGGTGATTTTGGCGTGTCCAGCAGGTGGTTTTGGTGAGTCGAGCAGGTGGTTCTGGCATGTCCGGCAGATGATTCCGGAGTATCCACCAAGTGGTTCTGGTATACCTGGCAGGTGATTTCGGCGTGTCGGGATGGTGGTTCCGGCTAGTTGAGCAGGTGGATCAGGCGTGCTCACCAGGGGGATCAGGTGGGTCTGGCAGGTGGTTTCGGTCTATTCGGGGAGTGGTTCCGGCATCTCCGGCACATGGTTCTGGCACGTCTGAGAGGTGGTTCCAGCCGGCCCGACACGTGTTTCCATGGTGTCCGCCAAGTGGTTCTGGCATAGCTGGCAGGTGATGTTGGCGTGACCGGCAGGTGGTTGCAGCCAGCCCGGCAGGTGATTCCGAAGTGTTCGCCAAATGGTTGTGGTGTAGCCAGCAGGTGATTTTGGGGTGTCCAGCAGGTATTTTGGCGAGTCGAGCAGGTGGTCCCAGCGTGTCCGGAACATGGTTCTGGCACGTCTGAGTGATGGTTCCGGCATGCCCGGCAGGTGATTCCGGAGTGTCCGCCACGTGGTTCTGACGTACCTGGCAGGTGACTTTGGCGTGTCTGGCAGGTGTTTCTTGCAAGTCGAGCATGTGGCTCAGGCATGCTCAGCAGGTGCTTCCGGCGTGTCCGGCACGTGGTTCTGGTGTGTCTGAGAGCTGGTTCTAGCATGTCCGGCAGATGATTCCGGAGTGTCCACCAAGTGGTTCTGGCATACCCGGCAGGTGATCTTGGCGTGTCAGGTTGGTGGTTCCGGCGAGTCGAGTAGGTGCTTACAGCGTGCTGGGCAGGTGGTTCAGGCGGGTCTGGCAGGTGGTTTCAGTCTGTTCGGGGTGTGGCTACGGCATTTCCGGCACATGGTTCTGGCACGTCTGAGAGGTGGTTCCAGCCGGCACGACACGGTACTTTTGGCGAGTTGAGCAGGTGGTCCCAGCGTGTCCGGCAGGTGGTTCCGGTCTGTCTTGGAGGTGGTTCCGGAGTGTCTGCCGAGTGGTTCTGGCATAGCCAGCAGGTGATTTTGGCAAGTCCAGCAGATGGTTCTGGGGAGTGGAGCAGGTGGTTCCGGCATACACGGCAGGTGGTTCCGGCGTGTGCGGCACATGGTTCTGGCACGTCTGAGAGGTGGTTCCGGCATGCCCGGCAGGTGATCCCGGAGAGTCCTCCAAGTGGTTCTGGCGTACCCCGCAGGTGTTTCTGGTGTGTCCGGCATTTGGCTCTGGTGAGTCTAGCAGGTGGTTCCGGCGTGCTCAGCAGGTGGTTCCGGCAGGTCCGGCAGGTGTTTGCCGTCTGTCCATGACGTGGTTCCGGCATGCCCGCAAGGTGATTCTGGAGTGTCCACCAAGTGGTTTTGGCGTAGCCAGCATATGATTTTGGCCTGTGAGGCAGGTGGTTCCGGCATGTCCAGCAGGTGGTTCCGGTGAGCTCGGCAGGTGCTTCCGGTCTCTCCGGCACATGGTTGTGGCACGTCTGAGAGATGGTTCCGGCATGCCCGGCAGGTGATTCCGGAGTGTCCGGCATGTGGTTCTGGCACCTCTGAGAGGTGGTTAAGGAATGCCTGGCATGTGATTCCGGAGTGTCTGCCGAGTGGTTCTGGCATAGCCGGCAGTTGATTTTGGCGTGCCCAGTATGTGGTTCTGGGGAGTGGATCAGCTGGTTCCAGCATACTCGGCAGGTGGTACCGGCGTGTCCAGAACATGGTTCTGGCAATCTGAGAGGTGGTTCCGGCATGCCCGACAGGTGATTCCGGAGTGTCCGCCAAGTGGTTCTGGCGTAGCTGTCAGGTGATGTTGGCGTGACCGGCAGGTGGTTCCAGCAAGCCCGGCAGGTGATTCCGGAGTGTCTGCCGAGTGGTTCTGGCGTAGCCGGCAGGTGATTTTGGCGTGTCCCGCAGTTGGTTCCAGTGAGCTCAGCAGGTGGTACTGGCGCGTCCGGAACATGGTTCTGGCACGTCTGAGAGATGGTTCCGGCATGCCCGGCAGGTGATTCCGGAGTGTCCGGCATGTGGTTCTGGCACCTCTGAGAGGTGGTTCGGGCATGCCCGGCACGTGATTCCGGAGTCTCCAGCATGTGGTTCTGGCACCTCTGAGAGGTGGTTCCGGAATGCCTGGCGTGTGATTCCGGAGTGTCTGCCGAGTGGTTCTGGCGTAGCCGGCAGTTGATACTGGCGGGTCCAGTAGGTGGTTCTTGGGAGTGGATCATCTGGTTCCGGCATACTCGGCAGGTGGTACCGGCGTGTCCAGAACATGGTTCTAGGAAGTCTGAGAGGTGGTTGCGGCATGCCCGACAGGTGATTCCGGAGTGTCCTCCAAGTGTTTCTGGCGTACCCGGCAGGTGATTTTGGCATGTCCGTCAGGTGTTTATTGCGAGTCGAGCAGGTGGCTCAGGCATGCTCAGCTGGTGCTTCCGGCGTCTCTGGCACGTGGTTCTGGTGTGTCTGAGAGCTGTTTCTGGCATGTCCGGCAGCTGACTCCGGAGTGTCCACCAAGTGGTTCTGATATACCTGGAAGGTGTTTTGGCGTGTCAGGAATGTGGTTCCGGCTAGTTGAGCAGGTGGATCAGGCGTGCTCGCCAGGGGGTTCAGGCGGGTCTGGCAGGTGGTTTCGGTCTGGTCGTGGTGTGGTTCCGGCATCTCAGGCACATGTTTCTGGCACGTCAGAGAGGTGGTTCCGGCAGGCCCTACAGGTGTTTCCTTAGTGTCCGCCAAGTGGTTCTGGCGTAGCTGGCAGGTGATGTTGGCGTGACCGGCAGGTGGTTCCAGCAAGCCCGGCAGGTGATTCCGGAGTGTCTGGAACATGGTTCTGGCACTTCTGAGAGATGGTTCCGGCATGCCCGGCAGGTGATTCCGGAGTGTCCGGCATGTGGTTCTGGCACCTCTGAGTGGTCGTTCTGGCATGCCCGGCAGGTGGTTCCGGAGTGTCTGCCGAGTGGTTCTCGCGTAGCCGGCAGGTGATTCTGGCTTGTCCAGCAGGTGGTTTTGGGGAGCGGACCAGGTGGTTCCGGCATACTCGGCAGGTGGTACCGGCGTGTCCGGAACATGGTTCTGGCAAGTCTGAGAGGTGGTTCCGGCATGCCTGGCAGGTGATTCCGGAGTGTTCGCCAAGTGGTTTTGGCGTATCCGGCACGTGATTTTGCATGTCTGGCGGTGGTTCTGGCGAGTCGAGCCGGTGGTTCCGGCGTGTCCGGCAGGTGGTTCCGGTCTGTCCGGCAGGTGGTTCTGGCGTGTCCTGGCACGAGTTTCTGGCACGTCTGAGAGGTGGTTCCGGCATACCCGACAGGTGATTCCGGAGTGTCCGCCACTTGTTTCTGGCGTACCCGGCAGGAGATTTTGCCATGACCGACAGGTGTTTCTTGCGAGTCGAGCAGTTGGCTAAGGCATGCTCAGCTGGTGCTTACGGCGTCTCTGGCACCTGGTTCTCGTATATCTGAGAGCTGGTTCTGGCATGTCCGGCGGATGATTCCGGAGTGTCCACCAAGTGGTTCTGGTATACCTGGCAGGTGATTTTGGCATGTCAGAAAGGTGGTTCCGGCTAGTTGACCAGGTGGATCAGGCGTGCTCGCCAGGGGGTTCAGGCGGGTCTGGCAGCTGGTTTCGCTCTGTTCGGGGTGTGGTTCCGGCATCTCAGGCACATGGTCCTGGCACTTCTGAGAGGTGGTTCCCGCCGTACCGACAGGTGTTTCCATGGTGTCCGCCAAGTGGTTCTGGCATAGCTGGCAGGTGATGTTGGCGTGACCGGCAGGTGGTTGCAGCCAGCCCGGCAGGTGATTCCGAAGTGTTCACCAATGGTTGTGGCGTAGCCGGCAGGTGATTTTGGCGTGTCCAGCAGGTGGTTTTGGCAAGTCGAGCAGGTGGTTCTGGTGTGCTCGGCAGGTGCTTCCGGTGTCATTGGCATGTGGTTCCGGCATGTCTGAGAGGTGGTTCCGCCATGCCCGGCAGGTGATTCCGGAGTGTTCGCCAAGTGGTTCTGGCATAGCTGACAGGTGATTTTGCATGTCCGGCAATGGTTCCAGCGAGTCGAGCTGGTGGTTTCGGCGTGTCCGGCAGGTGGATCCGGTCTGTCCAGCAGGTGGTTCTGGGGTGTCCGGCACGAGGTTCTGGCACGTCTGAGAGGTTGTGTCGGCATGCACTTCACGTGATTCCGGCTTGTCCGCCAAGTAGTTCTGGTGTAGCGGGCAGGTGATTTTGGCATGTAGGGCAGGTGGGATCGGTGAGTCAAGCAGGTGGTTCCGGCGAGTGCTTCCTGTGTTTCCGGTCTGTCCGGGAGATGGTTCTGGCCTGTCCGGCACGTGCTTCTGTCACTTCTGAGAGGTTGTGCAGCCATGCCCGGCAGGTGATTCTGGAGTGTCCGACAAATGGTTCTGGCGTAGCCAGCACGTGATATTGGCATGTCCGGCAGGTGGTTCTGGGGAGTGGATCAGGAACTTCCGGCATTCTCGGCAGGTGCTTCCGCCGTCTCCGGCAAGTGGTTGTGGCACCTCTGAGAGTTGGTTCCAGCATGCCCGGCAGGTGATTCCGGAGTGTCCGACAAGTGGTTGTGGCGTAGCCGGCATATGATTTTGGCCTGTGAGGCAGGTGGATCCGGCATGTCCAGCAGGTGGTTCCGGCAAGCTCGGCAGTTGCTTCCGGTCTCTCTGGCACGTGGTTGTGGCACGTCTGAGAGATGGTTCCGGCATGCCCGACAGGTGATTCCGGAGTGTCTGGCATGTGGTTCTGGCACCTCTGAGAGGTGGTTCCGGAATGCCCGGCAGGTGATTCCGGAGTGTTCGCCAAGTGGTTCTGGCGTACCCGGCAGGTGATTTTGCATTTCCGGCGGTGGTTCCGGCGAGTCTAGCCGGTGGTTGCGGCGTGTCCGGCAGGTGGTTCCGGTGTGTCCGGCAGGTGATTCTGGCGTGTCTGGCACGATGTTCTGGCACGTCTGAGAGGTGGTTCCCGCATGCCCCAGAGGTGATTCCGGAGTGTCCGCCACGTGGTTCTGGCGTACCCGGCAGGTGATTTTGGCCTGTCTGGCAGATGTTTCTTGCAAGTCGACCATGTGGCTCAGGCATGCTCAGCAGGTGCTTCCGGCGTGTCCGGCACGTGGTTCTGGTGTGTCTGAGAGCTGGTTCTGGCATGTCCGGCATATGATTCAGGAGTGTCCACCAACTGGTTCTGGCATACCCGGCAGTTGATTTTGGCGTGTCAGGAAGGTGGTTCCGGCGAGTCGAGTAGGTGGTTCCGGCGGGTCTGGCAGGTGGTTTCGGTCTGGTCGGGGTGTGGTTCCGGCATCTCAGGCAAATGGTCTGACACGTTTGAGAGGTGTTTCCGGCCGGCCTGACTGGTGTTTCCGGAGTTTCCGCCAAGTGGTTCTGGCATAGCTGGCAGGTGATGTTGGCATGACCGGCAAGTTGTTCCAGCAAGCCCGGCAGGTGATTCCGAAGTGTTCCCCAAGTAGTTGCGTCGCAGCCGGAAGGTGATTTTCCCTTGTCCACCAGGTGCTTCTGGCGAGTCGAGCAGGTGGTTCCGGCATGCTCGGCAGGTGCATCCGGTGTCATTGGCATGTGGGTCTGGCATGTCTGAGAGGTGGTTCCGGCATGCCCGGCAGGAGATTGCAGAGTGTTCTCCAAGTGGTTCTGGCGTAGCCGGCAGGTGATTTTGCGTGTCCGGCGGTGGTTCCGGCGAGTCGAGCCGCTTGTTCTGGCGTGTCCGGCAGGTGGTTCCGGTCTGTCCGGCAGGTGGTTCTGGGGTGTCAAGCACGAGGTTCTGGCACGTCTGAGAGGTTGTGCCATCATGCCCAAAACATTATTCCGTCTTGTACTCCAAGTGGTTCTGGTGTAGCCGGCAGGTGATTTTGGCGTGTCCGGCAGCTGGTTTCGGCATGCTCAGCAGGTTGTTCCAGTCTGTGCAGTACATGTTTCCAGCTTGTCCGGCAAGTGGTTCTGGTACGTCTGAGAGGTGGTTCCTGCTAGTCTGGCAGGTGGTTCCAGTCTGTCCCGGAGGTGTTTCTGGCATGTCCGGAACGTGGCTCTGGCACGTCTGCGAGGCGCGTCGGGCATGCCTGGCAGGTGATTCCTGGGTGTCCTCCAAGTGGTTCTGGCATCCCCAGCAGGTTATTTTCGCATGTGCAGCAGGTCTTTCCTGCTTTTTGGGCTCGTGGCTCTGGCTTGTAAGACAGGTGTTGGTCCCATTTCTGGCCACCGGTTCTGACATACTCCGCAGGTGGTTTCACTGTTTCTCGCCCCTGTTTGTTGCATATCCATCAGGTGTTACCAATGTGTCTGGCATGTCATTGTGCTGCGTTTGGAATCTGGTTCTGTCGTGTCTGTTGTGTGCAGCGGGCATGTTGAAGAGATGGTTCTGCAGTGTCAGAATTGTTGTTCCACTGTGTTCAGCAGGTGGTTACAGGTGGTTCTGGCATGCAACGTGGGTGCTTCTGGTGTACCAGTTGGGTCATTCTGCCATGAATGTGTGGTTCTTTGAGAGTGTGTGGAGGGTGTTTTTGGTATGTCTCCCAGGGTTTTCTGGCATCTAAGGGGCATGATTCCTTTTTATGCGTCAGGTGAGTTGGTTCTCAACTTCCTAAAGAGATGGAAGAAAGATGGTCTGTGGCTTGTCGCCCCTAGAGGGGTTGAGCCAATGCATTGTGCATTCCACGTCTAGAGCAATGGAGGGCAAAACTGAGAGGAAAGGGGCCTTTCTGACATAGGTGTTTTCTGGCACTCTCTCCACCAGTGGTGAACTGTGGTTGGTGAAAAGCGTATTGTCTCTCTCCTGCTAAACACATGGTTGCACAATCATTTGGGACTCAGCCCAGTTGCTTAAGGGGAAGATGTAGGCATTTTGTCTGAGCTGGGTTGGCAAGGTGGAATTGCGGCAGAAGCAGAAGTCCTAAAGCTGCGAGTGAAGGGCTGGGAAGAAATGCCATTTAAGCTGCCTTTGTATGAGAGGTTCCTGGTGTGCTGTAACTTGAGTTTGGAAAGCGAGTTGTTTGTCAGCTTCCTAAAGAGCTGGGGGCAAGACAGTTTATGGCTTGTCTCCCATTGAAGGATGGAGGCAGTGCTTTGTGCCTTCCACCTGCAGAGCAATGGAGGGCACGGCTGACAGCAAAGGGGGCTTTCTGCCATAGGTGCTTTCTGATCCCCTTCAGGGGTGGTGCCAGTGCCTTGTGCCTCCTGCCTCTAGAGGAATGGAGGGCACGGCTGAGAGTAAAGGGCCTTTCTGACATTGGTGCTTTCTGACACTCCCCCAACCATTGCTCAAAGGCGGTTTGTTCAAAGCCTATTGTCTGTCTCCTCCTCAGCATGTGGAACCACAATCATTCGGGCCTCGTCCCCATTGATTAAGGGGAAGTTGTAGGCATTTCTTCTGAGCCGGGTTTACAAGGTGGAAATGTGGCACATGCAGATGTCCCAGATCGGCGAGTGAAGTGCTGGAAGAAATGGCGTTCAGCTGCCTATGTATGAGATGTTCCCTGGACGCTCTAAGAGCACTATGGAATGCGAGCTCTTTCTCAGCGTCCTAAAGAGCTGGACGCAAGATGGTGTGTGGTTCGTCTGCCATTGAGGGGTGGAGCCAGAGGCAGTGCATTGTGCCTTCCTCCTCTAGAGCAATTCAGGGCATGGCTGAGATCAAAGGGACCTTTCTGACATAGGTGCTTTCTGTCACTCTCTCCACCAGTGCACAATCGTGATTGTAAAAAGCCTGTCTCTCTCCTCTTAAGCATGTGGAAGCACAGTCATATGGGCATGGTCCCCGTTGCTGAAGGGGAAGATGTAGGCATTTCGTCGGAGCCCGGATGGCAAGGTGGAAATGTGGCAGAAACAGAAGTTCCAAATCGGCAAGTTAAGGGGTGAAAAGAAACGGCGTTTCAGCTGCCTTTGTATGAGATGTTCCCTGGGCTCTGTAAGATCACTGTTGAAAGCGAGTTCCTTCTCAGCTTCCTAAAGAGATGGAAGCAAGGTGGTCTGTGGCTTGTCGCCCCTTGAGGGGGGAGCCAGTGCATTGTGCATTCCACGTCTAGAGCAATGGAGGGCACGGCTGAGAGCAAAGGGGTCTTTCTGACATAGCTGCTTTCCGACACTCTCTCCAGCAGTGCACAATGGTGGTTGGAAAAAGGCGTGCAGTCTATCGCCTCCTAAGCACATGGACGCTCAATGATTTGGGACTCAGCCCAGTTGCTTCAGGGGAAGATGTAGGCATTTCGTCTGAGCCGGGTTGGCAAGGTGCAATTGTGGCAGAAGCATAAGTTCTAAAGTGGCGAGTTAAGGGCTGGCAAGAAAGGCCGTTTTACCTGCATTTCTATGACAGTTTCCCCAGAGGCGGTTCCCGGGATTCGAGCAGGTGTTTCCAGAATGCTCAGCAGGTGGTTCCAGTCTTTCACGGAAGTGGTCTGGGGCGTCCAGCACGTGGTTCTGGCACCTCTGAGGGGCGGTTCCGGGATGAATGGCAGGTTATTCCGGAGTGTCGGCAAGTTGTTCTGGCGTAGCCAGCAGGTGATTTTGGTGTATCCAGCAGATGGTTCCACTGAGTCGAGCAGGTGGTTCCAGCGTGCTCATAAGGTGGTTCAGGCATGTCCGAAAGGTGGTTCCGGTTAGTCCGGGAGGTGGTTCCGGCGTGTCCGGCACGTTTTTAAGGCACGTCTGAGGGGTGGTTCCGGCATGCACGGCAGGTGATTCCGGAGTGTCTGCCATGTGGTTTCCGCGTAGCCGGCAGGTGGTTCAGGCGGGTCCAGCAGGTGGTTCTGGGGAGTGGATCAGGTGGTTCTGGCATGCTCGGCAGTTGCTTCCGGCGTCTCCTGCACGTGGTTCTGCTACGTATGAGAGGTGGTTCCGGCACGCCAGGCAGGTGATTTTGGAGTGCCCGGCAAGTGGTTCTGGCATAGCCAGCAGCTGATTTTGGCATGTCCGGCAGGTGGCTCCAGCAAGTCGAGCAGGTTGTTCCGGCATGCTCAGCAGGTGGTTCCAGCGGGTCCGGCAGGTGGTTCCGGTCTGTCCAGTAGGCGGTTCTGGCGTGTCCGGCACATGCTTCCGGCACGTCTGAGAGGGGGTTCTGGCATGCCCGGCGGGTGATTCAGTAGAGTCGGCCACGTTGTACTGGCCTAGCCGGCAGGTGATTTTGTCATCTCCGGCAGGTGGTTCGTGCGAGTTGAGCAGGAGGTACCGGCGTGCTCGGCAGATGCATCCAGTGTCTCTGGCACGTGGTTCTGGCACGTCTGAGAGGTGGTTCTGGCATGCCCGACAGGTGATCCCGGAGTGTCCGGCAAGTGGTTCTGGCATAGCCAGCAGGTGATTTTGGCGTGTCCAGCAGGTGGTTCCGGCAAGCTCGGCAGGTGGTACCGGCGTGTCCACAACATGGTTCTGGCAAGTCTGAGAGGTGGTTCCGGCATGCCCGGCAGGTTATCCCGGAGAGTCCTCCAAGTGTTTCTGGCGTACCCCGCAGGTGTTTCTGGTGTGTCCGGCAGGTGGCTCTGGTGAGTCGAGCCGGTGGTTCCGGCTTGTCCGGCAGGTGGTTCCGGTCCGTCTGGCAGGTGGTTCTGGCGTGTCCGGCACGATGTTCTGGCACGTCTGTGAGGTGGTTCCGGCATGCCCGACAGGTGATTCCGGAGTGTCCGCCAAGTGGTTCTGGTGTAGTGGGCAGGTGATTTTGGCGTGTCCGGCAGCTGGGAATGGTGAGTCAAGCAGGTGGTTCCGGCGAGTGTTTCCTGTGTTACCGGGCTGTCCGGGATATGGTTCTGGCCTGTCCGGCACGTGCTTCTGGCACTTCTGAGTGGTTGTGCTGGCATGCCCGACAGGTGATTCTGGAGTGTCAGCCAAGTGGTTTTGGCGTAGCTGGCAGGTGATTTGGCGTGACCTGCTGGTGGTTCCAGCAAGTCCGGCAGGTGATTCCGGAGTCTCTGCAGAGTGGTTCTAGCGTAGCCGGCAGGTGATTTTGGCGTGTCCAGCAGGTGGTTCCGTGCGAGCTCGGCAGCTGGTACCGGCGTGTCCGGAACATGGTTCTGGCACGTCTGAGAGATGGTTCCGGCATGCCCTGCAGGTGATTCCGGAGTGTCCCGCATGTGGTTCTGGCACCTCTGAGAGGTGGTTCCGGCATGCCCGGCAGGTGGTTCCGGAGTGTCTGCCGAGTGGTTCTGGCGTAGCCGGCAGGTGATTCTCGCATGTCCAGCAGGTGGTTTTGTGGAGTGGATCAGGTGGTTCCGGGATACTCGGCAGGTGGTACCGGCGTGTCCGGAACATGG
Organism: Equus przewalskii; assembly: GCF_037783145.1. Classification (NCBI taxonomy): domain Eukaryota; kingdom Metazoa; phylum Chordata; class Mammalia; order Perissodactyla; family Equidae; genus Equus; species Equus przewalskii. The sequence continues at coordinate 65,901 of NW_027228466.1, forward strand.
TTCTCGCAAGTCTGAGAGGTTGTTCCGGCATGTGATTCCAGAGTGTTCGCCAAGTGGTTCTGGCGTAGCCGGCAGGTGATTTTGCATGTCCGGCGGTGGTTCTGGCGAGTGGAGCCGGTGGTTGCGGCGTGTCCGGCGGGTGGTTCCGGACTCTCCGTCAGGTGGTTCTGGCGTGTCCGGCACAAGGTTCTGACACGTCTGAGAGGTGGTTCCGGCATGCCCGACAGGTGATTCCGGAGTGTCCGCCATCTGGTTCTGGCATACCCGGCAGGTGATTTTGGCGTGTCTGGCAGGTGTTTCTTGCAAGTCGAGCATGTGGCTCAGGCATGCTCAGCAGGTGCTTCCGGCGTGTCCGGCACGTGGTTCTGTTGTTTCTGAGAGCTGGTTCTGGCATGTCCGGCAGATGATTCCGGAGTGTCCACCAAGTGGTTCTGGCATACCCGGCAGGTGATTTTGGCGTGTCAGGTAGGTGGTTCCGGCGAGTCGAGTAGGTGGTTCCGACGTGCTCCGCAGGTGGTTCAGGCGGGACTGGCAGGTGGTTTCGGTCTGTTGCGGTGTGGTTCCGGCATCTCAGGAACATGGTTCTGACACGTCTGAGAGGTGGTTCTGGCTGGCCCGACAGGTGTTTCCAGAGTGTCCGCCAAGTGGTTCTGGCGGAGCTGACATTTGATGTGGGCGACACCGGCAGGTGGTTCCAGGCAGCCCGGCAGGTGATTCCGAAGTGTTCAACATCTGGTTGTGGCGTAGCCGGCAAGTGATTTTGGCATGTCCGGCAGGTGGTTCTGGGGAGTCGTGCAGGTGGTTCCGGCATGCCCGGCAGGTGATTCCGGAGTGTCCGACAAGTGGTTGTGCCGTAACCGGCTGGTGATTTTGGCGTGTCCGGCACTTGGTTCTGGCGAGTCGAGCAGGTGGTTCCGGTGTGCTCCGCAGGTGCTTCCGGTGTCATTGGCACGTGGTTCTGACATGTTTGAGATGTGGTTCCAGCATGCCCGGCAGGTGATTCCGGAGTGTTCGCCAAGTGGTTCTGGCGTAGCCGGCAGGTGATTTTGCATTTTCGGCAGGTGGGACCGGTGAGTCAAGCGGGTGGTTCCAGCAAGTGTTTCCTGTCTTTCCGGTCTGTCCGGCAGATGGTTCTGCGCTGTCCAGCACGTGCTTCTGGCAGTTCTGAGAAGTTCTGCTGGCCTGCCCTGCAGGTGATTCTGGAGTGTCCGCCAAGTGGTTCTGGCGTAGCCGGCAAATGATTTGGCCTGTCAGGCAGGTGGTTCCAGCTTGTCCAGCATGTGGTTCTTGGGAGTGGATCAGGTGGTTCCGGCATACTCGGCAGGGGGTACCGGCGTGTCCGGAACACGGTTCTGGCAAGTCTGAGAGGTGGTTCCAGCATGCCCGACAGGTGATTCCGGAGTGTCCGCCAAGTGGTTCTGGCGTACCCGGCAGGTGATTTTGGCGTGCCTGGCACGTGGTTCTGACGAGTCATGCAGGTGGTTCCGGTGTGCTCAGCAGGTGCTTACAGTGTCATTGGCATGTGGTTCTGGCATCTCTGAGAGGTAGTTCCGGCATGCCGGACAGGTGATTCCGGAGTGTCCACCAAGTGGTTCTGGCATACCAGGCAGGTAATTTTGGCATGTCAGGTAGGTGGTTCCGGCGAGTCGAGCAGGTGGTTCCGGTGTGCTCGGCAGGTGGTTCAGTCGGGTCTGGCAGGTGGTTTCGTTGTGTTCGGGGTGTGGTTCCGGCATCTCAGGCACATGCTTCTGGCACATCTGAGATGTGGTTCCGGCCGGCCCGACACGTGTTACCGGAGTGTCCGCCAAGTGGTTCTGGTGGAGCTTACAGGTGATTTGGGCATGTCCGGCAGGTGGTTCTGGGGATTCGAGCAGGTGGTTCCGGCGTGCTCGGCAGGTGCTTCCGGTGCCATTTACATGTGGTTCTGGCATGTCTGAGAGGTGGTTCCGGCATGCCAGGCAGGTGATTCTGGAGTGATCACCAAGTGGTTCTGGCGTAGCCGGCAGGTGATTTTTCATTTCTGGCGGTGGTTCCAGCGAGTCGAGCCGGTGGTTCCGGCGTGTCCGGCAGGTCGTTCCGGTCTGTCCGGCAGGTGGTTCTGGGGTGTCCGGCACGAGGTTCTGGCACGTCTGAGAGGTTGTGTCGGCATGCCCTTCACGTGATTCCGGCTTGTCCGCCAAGTGGTTCTGGTGTACCGGGCAGGTGATTTTGGCGTGTCCGGCAAGTGGGACCGGTGAGCCAAGCAGGTGGTTCCAGCAAGTGTTTCCTGTTTTTCCGGTCTGTCCGGGAGATGGTTCCGGCCTGTCTGGCACGTGCTTCTGGCACTTCTGAGAGGTTGTGCTGGCATGCCCGGCAGGTGATTCTGGAGTGTCCGCCAAGTGGTTCTGGCGTAGCCGGCAGGTGATTTTGGCGTTTCCGGCTGGCGGTTCTGTGGACTGGATCATGAACTTTTGGCATTCTCGGAAGGTGCTTCCGCCGTCTCCGGCATGTGGTTGTGGCACCTCTGAGAGGTGGTTCCAGCATGCCTGGCAGGTGATTCCGGAGTGTCCGACAAGTGGTTGTGGCGTAGCCAGCTGGTGATTTTGGTGTGTCCGGCAGGTGGTTCTGGCGAGTCAAGCAGGTGGTGCCGGCGTGTCCGGTAGGTGGTTCCGGTATGTCCTGGAGGTGGATGCGGAGTGCTCGGGAGATCCTTCCGGTGTCATTGGCGTGTGGTTCTGGCATGTCTGAGAGGTGTTTCCGGCATGCCCGGCAGGTGATTCCGGAGTGTGCGCCACGTGGTTCTGGCATACCCGGCAGATGATTTTGGCGTGTCCAGCAGGTGTTTCTTGTGAGTCAAGCAGGAGGTTCCGTCATGATCGGCAGGTGGTTCAGGCCGATCTGGCACGTGGTTTCGGTGTGTTCGGTGTGTGGTTCCGGCATCTCAGGCACATGGTTCTGGCACGTCTGAGAGGTGGTTGCAGCCGGCCCAACGGGTGTTTCCTGAGTGTCCGCCAAGTGGTTCTGGCGTAGCTGGTAGGTCATGTTGGCGTGACCGGCAGGTGGTTCCAGCAAGCCCGGCAGGTGATTCCGAAGTGTTCACCAACTGGTTGTGGCATAGCCGGCAGGTGATTTTGGCGTGTCAGGCACGTGGCTGTGGGGAGTCGAGCAGGTGGTTCTGGCACGCCCGGCAGGTGACTCCGGAGTGTTCGCCAAATGGTTCTGGCGTAGCCGGCAGGTGATTTTGCATGTCCCTCGGTTGTTCCGGCGAGTCGAGCCAGTGGTTCCGGCGTGTCCAGCAGGTGGTTCCGGTCTGTCCGGCAGGTGGTTCTGGGGTGTCCGGCACGAGGTTCTGGCACGTCTGAGAGGTTGTGTCGGCATGCCCTTGACGGATTTAGCTTGTCCGAGCCAGTGGTTCCGGCGTGTCCAGCAGGTGGTTCCGGTCTGTCCGGCAGGTGGTTCTGGGGTGTCCGGCACGAGGTTCTGGCACGTCTGAGAGGTTGTGTCGGCATGCCCTTGACGTGATTTAAGCTTGTCCGCCAACTGGTTCTGGTGTAGCGGGCAGGTGATTTTGGCATGTCCAGCAGGTTGGACCGGTGAGTCAAGCAAGTGGTTCCGGCGATTGTTTCCTGTGTTTCCGGTCTGTCCGGGAGATGGTTCCGGCCTGTCCGGCAAGTGCTTCTGGCACTTCTGAGAGGTTGTGCTGGCATGCCCGGCAGGTGATTCTGGAGTGTCCGCCAAGTGGTTCTGGCGTAGCCGGCAGGTGATTTTGGCGTGTCCGGCAGGTGGTTCTGGGGAGTGGATCAGGAACTTCCGGCATTCTCGGCAGGTGCTTCCGCCGTCTCCGGCATGTGGTTGTGGCACCTCTGAGAGGTGGTTCCAGCATGCCCGGCAGGTGATTCTGGAGTGTCCGCCAAGTGGTTCTGGCGTAGCCGGAAGGTTATTTTGGCGTGTCCGACAGGTGTTTCTTGCGAGTCGAGCAGGTGGCTCAGGCATGCTCAGCAGGTGCTTCCGGCGTCTCTGGCATGTGGTTCTGGTGTGCCTGAGAGCTGGTTCTGGCATGTCCGGCAAATGTTTCCGTAGTGTCCACCAAGTGGTTCTGGCATACCCGGCAGGTGATTTTGGCGTGTCAGGTAGGTGGTTCCGGCGAGTCGAGGAGGTGGTTCCGGCGTGCTCGGCAGGTCGTTCATGCGGGTCTGGCAGGTGGTTTCGGTCTGTTCGGGGTGTGGTTCCGGCATCTCAGGCACATGGTTCTGGCTCGACTGAGAGTTGTTTCCGGTCGGCCTGACAGGAGTTTCCGTAGTGTCCGCCAAGTGGTTCTAGCGTAGCTGACAGGTGATGTTGGCGTGACCGGCAGGTGATTCCAGCATGCCCGGCAGGTGATTCCGCAGTGTCTGACAAGTGGTTGCGGCGTAGCCAGCTGGTGATTTTGGTGTGTCCGGCAGGTGGTTCTGGAGAGTCAAGCAGGTGGTCCCGGCGTGTGCGGCAGGTGGTTCCGTGCTATCCCGGAGATGGTTCTGGATTGTCTGCCGAGTGGTTCTGGCGTAGCCGGCTGGTGATTTTGGCATGTCCGGCAGGTGGTTCTGGAGAGTCAAGCCGGTGGTCCCGGCGTGTCCGGTAGGTGGTCTGGTATGTCCTGGAGGTGGTTGCGGAGTGCTCGGCAGTTCCTTCCGGTGTCATTGGCATGTGGTTCTGGCATGTCTGAGAGGTGGTTCTGGCATGCCCGACAGGTGATTCCGGAGTGTCCGCCAAGTGGTTCTGGCGGAGCTGACATGTGATGTGGGCGTGACCGGCAGGTGGTTCCAGCCAGCCCGGCAGGTGATTCCGAAGTGTTCAACTGGTTGTGTCGTAGCCGGCAAGTGATTTTCGCGTGTCCAGCAGGTGGGACCGGTGGGTCAAGCAGGTGGTTCCGGCGAGTGTTTCCTGTTGTTCTGGTCTGTCCGGGAGATGGTTCCGGCCTGGCCGGCACGTGCTTCTGGCACTTCTGAGAGGTTGTGCTGGCATGCCGGCAGGTGATTCTGGAGTGTCCGCCAAGTGGTTGTGGCGTAGCCGGCAGGTGATTTTGGCGTGTCCGGCAGGTGGTTCTGTGGAGTGCATCAGGAACTTCCGGCATTCTCGGCAGGTGTTTCCGCCGTCTCCGGCATGTGGTTGTGGCACCTCTGACAGGTTTTTCCAGCATGCCCGGCATTTGATTCGGAGTGTCTGACAAGTGGTTGTGGCATAGCCGGCTGCTTATTTTGGCATGTCCGGCAGGTGGTTCCGGTCTGTCCTGGAGGTGGTTGCCGAGTGTCTGCCGAGTCGTTCTGGCGTAGCCGACAGGTGATTTTGGTGTGTCCAGCAGGTGTTCCTGGGGAGTGGATCAGGTGGTTCCGGCATACTGGGCATGTGGTACCAGCATGTCCGGAACATGGTTCCTGCAAGTCTGAGAGGTGGTTCCGGCATGCCTGACAGGTGATTCCGGAGTGTCCGCCAAGTGGTTCTGGTGTAGCCGGCAGGTGATTTTGCATGTTCGGCATTGCTTCCGGAGAGTCGAACCAGTGGTTCCGGTGTGTACGGCAGGTGGTTCCGGTCTGTCCTAGAAGTGGTTGCGGAGTGTCTGACGAGTGGTTCTGGCACAGCCGGCAAGTGATTATTCCGTGTCCAGCAGGTGGTTCTGGGGAGTGGATAAGTTGGTTCCAGCATACTTGGCAGGTGGTACCGGCATTTCTGGAACATGGTTCTGGCAAGTCTGAGAGGTGGTTCCGGCATGCCCGAAAGGTGATGCCGGAGTGTCCACCAAGTGGTTCTGGCGTACCCGGCAGGTGATTTTGGCGTGTCCGGCAGGTGTTTCTTGCGAGTCGAGCAGGTGGCTCAGGCATGCTCAGCAGGTGCTTCCGGCGTGTCCGGCACCTGGTTCTGGTGTGTCTGAGACCTGGTTCTGGCATGTCCAGCAGATGATTCCGGAGTGTCCACCAAGTGGTTCTGGCATACCCGGAAGGTGATTTTGGCGTGTCAGGTAGGTGGTTCCGGCGAGTTGAGCAGGTGGTTCCGGCATGCTAGCAGCGGTTCAGGCGGGTCTGGCAGGTGGTTTCGGTCTGTTCGGGGTGTGGTTCCGTCATCTCAGGCACATGGTTCTGGCACGTCTGAGAGGTGGTTCCGGCCGGCCCGACAGGTGTTTCCGGAGTGTCCGCCAAGTGGTTCTGGCGTAGCTGGCAGGTGATGTTGGCATGACAGGCAGGTGGTTCCAGCAAGCCCGGCAGGTGATTCCGAAGTGTTCACCAACTGGTTGTGGCGTAGCCGGCAGGTGATTTTGGCGTGTCCTGCAGGTGTTTCTGCCGAGTCGAGCAGGTTGCTGCGCCATGCTCGGCAGGTGCTTCCGGCGTCTCCGGCACGTGGTTCTGGTGTGTCTGAGACCTGGTTCTGGCATGTCCGGCAGCTGATCCCGGAGATTCCTCCAAGTTGTTCTGGCATAGCCCGCAGGTGATTTTGGCATGTCTGGCAGGTGGTTCCGGCGTGCTCGGCAGGTGGTTCAGGCATGTCCGGCAGGTGGTGCCGGTCTGTCCGGGAGGTGGTTCCGGCGTGTAAGGCACGTGGTTCTGGCACGTAGGAGAGGTGGTTCTGGCATGCCCAGCAGGTGATTCCAGAGAGTCCCCCAAGTGGTTCTGGCGTAACCTGCAGGTGATTTTGGCTTGTCCAACAAGTGGTTCAGGCGAGTTGATCAGGTGGTCCCGTCTGCGCGGGAGGTGCTTCCGGTGTCTTTGGCACATGGTTTGGCCTGTCTGAGAGGTGGTTCCGGCATGCCCGGCAGGTGATTCCGGAGTATCCAACAAGTGGTTCTGGCGTAGCCGGCTGGTGATTTGGGCGTGTTGGGCTGGTGTTTCCAGCAAGTCGAGTTTGTGGTTCTGGCGGGCTCAGCAGGTGGTTCAGGCGTTTTTGGCAGGTGGTTCCAGTCTTTCCTATAGGTGTTTTCGGCGTGTCCCACACATGGTTCTGCCATGTCTGAGAGTTGGTTCTGGCGTGCCTGGCAGGGGATCCCAGACTGTCCCCAACGTGGTTCTGGCGTAGCTGGCAGGTGATTTTGGTGTCTCCGGCAGGTTGTCCCGGCGAGTCGAGCAGGAGGTTTCAGCGTGCTCAGCAGGTGCATCCGGTGTCTCTTTCACGTGGTTCTGGCACGTCTGAGAGGTGGTTCCGGCATGCCCAACAGGTGATTCTGGAGTGTCCGGCAAGTGGTTCTGGCGTACCCGGAGGTGATTTTGGTGTGTCCGGCAGGTGGTTCTGGCGTGTCGAGCAGGTATTTCCGGCGTGCTCGGCAGGTGGTTCAGGCAGATCCGGCAGGTGTTTGCAGTCTGTCCATGACGTGGTTCCGGCATGCCCAGAAGATGATTCTGGAGTGTCCACCAAGTGGTTTTGGCGTAGCCGGAACGTAATTTTGGCATGTCAGGCAGGTGGTTCTGGCGAGCTCGGCAGGTGCTTCCAGTCTCTCCAGCACGTGGTTGTGGCACGTCTCACAGGTGGTTCCGGCATGCCCGGCACGTGATTCCGTAGTGTCCGACATGTGGTTCTGGCACTTCTGAGAGGTGGTTCTGGCATGCCCTGCTGGTGATTCCAGAGTGTCCGACAAGTGGTTCTGGCGCAGCCTGCAGGTGATTTTGGCGTGTCCGTTAGGGGGGTCCTGCGAGTCGAGCCGGTGGTTCCGGCATGCTCGGCTCTTGGTTCAGGGGTGTCCTGCAGGTGGTTCCAGTCTGTCCAGGACATGGTTCCTGCATGTCCGGCACGTGGTTCTGGTATATCTGAGATGCGGTTCCGGCATGGCTGGCAGGTGATTTCGGACTGTCTGCCATGTTGTTCTGGCATAGCCAGCAGGTGATTATGGCGTGTCCGGCACATGGTTCCAGCGAGTCGAGCAGGTTATTCCGGCGTGCTCGGCATGTGCTTCTGGTGTTTTTGGGGGGTGGTTCCGGCGTGTCAGGAATGTGGTTGCGGGAAGTTTGAGAGGTGGTTCCTGCATGCCCGCAGGAGATTCCAGAGTGTCCACCAAGTGGTTCTGGTGGAGCCGGCGGGTGATTTTGGCATGTCCAGCAGGTGGATCCTGCGTGTGGAGCAGGTGGTTCCTGCATGCTCGGCAAGTGGTTCCGGCGTGTCTGGCAGGTGCTTCTGGTCTGTCCGGGAGCTGGTTCCAGCATGGCCGGCACGTGGTTCTGGCACGTCTGTGAGGTGCTTCGGGCGTGCCCGGCAGGTGATTCCTGGGTGTTCGCCAAGTGGTTCTGGCATCACCAGCAGGTTATTTTGTTGTGCCTGGCAGGTCTTTCCTGCTTTTTGGGCTCGTGGCTCTGGCTTGTAAGACAGGTGCTTGTGGCATTTCTGGCCCCCGTTCTTACATACTCCTCAGCTGGCTTCAGTGTTTCTGGCACCTGTTTGCATCATATCCAACAGGTCTTTACAATGTGTCTGGCATGTCGTTGTGCTATGTTTGGAATCTGGTTCTGTCATGTCATTGTGTGCGGCTGGCATGTTGAAGAGATGGTTCTGCAGTCTCAGAATCGTTGTTCCACTGTGTCCGGCAGGTGGTTACAGGTTGTTCTGGCATGCAACGTGGGTGCTTCTGGTATGCCTGTTAGGTCGTACTGGCATGAATGTGTGGCTCTTTGAGAGTGAGTGGAGGGTGTTTTTGGCATGTCTCCCAGGGTTTTCTGGCACATAAGGGGCATGATTCCTTTTTATACATCAGGTGAGTTTCTTTTCAGCTTCCTAAAGAGATGGAAGAAAGATGGTCTGTGGCTTGTGGCCCTTTGAGGGGTGGAGCCAATGCATTGTACATTCCACGTCTAGAGCAATGGAGGGCATCGCTGAGAGCCAAAGGAGCTTTCTGCCATAGGTGCTTTCTGATACCCATCAGGGGTGGTGCCAGTGCCTTGTGCCTCCTACCTCTAGAGGAATGGAGGGCACGACCGAGAGTAAAGGGACTTTCTGACATTGGTGGTTTCTGACACTGCCCCAACCATTGCTCAAGGGCGGTTGGTTAAAAGCCTATTTTCTGTCTCCTCCTCAGCATGTGGAACCACAATCATCCGGGCCTCGTCCCCATTGCTCAAGGGGAAGATGTAGGCATATCGTCTGAGCTGGGTTGGCAAGGTGGAAATGCGGCAGAAGCGGATGTTGCAGATGGGCAAGTTAAGGGCTGAAAAGACATGGCATTCAGCTGCTTTGTATGAGATGTTCCCAGGATGCTGTAAGAACAATGAGGAATGCGAGTTCTTTCTCAGCTTCCTAAAGAGATGGAAGGAAGATGGTCTGTGGCTTATCGCCCCGTGTGGGTGGAGCAAGTGCATTGTGCATTCCACGTCTACAGCAATGATGGGCACGGCTGAGAGCAAAGGGGTCTTTCTGACATAGCTGCTTTCCGACACTCTGTCCACCAGTGCACAATGGTGGTTGGAAAAAGGTGTAAAGTCTATCATTTGCTAAGTAGGTGGACGCTCAATCATTGGGGACTCAGTCCAGTTGCTTCAAGGGAAGATGTACGCATTTCGTCTCAGCCTGGTTGGCAAGGTGGAATTGCGGCAGAAGCAGAAGTCCTAAAGCGGCGAGTTAATTGCTGGGAAGAAAGGGCGTTTCATCTGCGTTTGTATGAGAATTTCCCCGTATCCTGTAACAGCACTGTGGAAAGCGAGTTCTTTCTCAGCTTCCTAAAGAGCTGGAAGCAAGACAGTTTATGGCTTGTCTCCCATTGAAGGATGGAGTCAGTGATTTGTGCCTTCCAGCTCTAGAGCAATGGAGGGCACGGCTGACAGCAAAGGGGTCTTTCTGACATAGCTGCTTTGCGACACTATCTCCAGCAGTGCACAATGGTGGTTGGAAAAGGGCGTGCTGTCCATTGCCTCCTAAAAACGTGGATGCTCAATCATTTGGGACTCAGCCCAGTTGCTTCAGGGGAAGGTGTAGGCATTTCGTCTGAGCCCGGTTGGCAAGGTGGAATTGCAGCAGAAGCAGAAGTCCTAAAGCTGCGAGTTAAGGGCTGGGACAAAATGGCATTTGAGCTGTCTTTGTATGAGAGGTTCCTGGTATGGTGTAACAGGACTGTGGAAAGCGAGTTGTTCGTCAGCTTCCTAAAGAGCTGGAGGCAAGACAGTTTATGGCTTGTCTCCCATTGAAGGATGGAGGCAGTGCTTTGTGCCTTCCGCATGCAGAGCAATGGAGGGCAGGGCTGAGAGCCAAGGGGGCTTTCTGCCATAGGTGCTTTCTGATACACTTCATGGGTTGTGCTAGTGCATTGTGCCTCCTACCTCTAGAGGAATGGAGGGCACGGCCGAGAGTAAAGGGCCTTTCTGAAGTTGGTGCTTTCTGACACTCCCCCAGCCATTGCTCAAGAGCGGTTGGTTAAAAGCCTATTGTCTGCTCCTGCTAAGCATGTGGAAGCACAATCATCTGGGCATCGTCTCCATTGCTGAAAGGGAAGCTGTAGGCATTTCGTCTGAGCCGGGTTGGCATGGTGGAAATCTGGCAGAAGCTGAAGTTCCAAATCGGCGACCTAAGCGCTGAAAAGAAATGGCATATCAGCTGCCTTTGTATGAGATCTTGCCAGGACACAGAAAGAGCAGTGTTGAAAGCGATTTCTTTCTAGGATTCCTAAAGAGATGGAAGCAAGACGGTCTGTGGCTTGTCACCTCTTGAGGGGTGGAGCCATTGCATTGTGCATTCCACGTCTACAGCAATAGAGGGCACGGCTGAGAGCAAAGGGGTCTTTCTGACACTCTCTCCACCAGTGCACAATGGTGGTTGGAAAAAGGCGTACATTCTTTGCCTCCTAAGCACGTGGAAGCTCAATCATTGGGACACAGCACAATTGCTTCAGGGGAAGATGTAGTGATTTCGTCTGAGCCGGGTTGACAAGGTGGAATTGCGGCAGAAGCAGAAGTCCAAAAGTGGCGTGTTAAGTGCTGGGAAGAAATGGCGTTTGAGCTGCCTTTGTGTGAGAGTTTCCTCGTATGCTGTAACATCACTGTGGAAAGCGAGTTCTTTCTCAGCTTCCTAGAGAGCTGGAAGCAAGACATTTTATGGCTTGTCTCCCATTGAAGGATGGAGACAGTGTTTTGTGCCTTCCACCTCTAGAGCAATGGAGGGCATGGCTGAGAGTAAATTAAAGGGGTCTTTCTGCCATTGGTGCTTTCTGACACTCTCCCAACCATTGCACTTGGTGGTTAGTTAAAAGCCTATTGTCTGTCTCCACTTCAGCATGTGGAACCACAATCATCCGGGCCTGGTCCCCATTGCTCAAGGGGATGATGTAGGCATTTCGTCTGAGCCGGGTTGGCAAGGTGGAATTGTGGCAGAAGCAGAAGTTCTAAAGTGGCGAGGTAAGGTCTGGCAAGAAAGGCCGTTTGACCTTCATTTCTATGACAGTTTCCCCATAGGTTTTTCCCGATAGCCGAGCAGGTGTTTCTGGCATTCTCGGCAGGAGGTTCGGGCATGTCCGGCAGGTGGTTCCAGTCTGTCCAGTATGTGGTTCCGGCGTGTCTGGCACGTGCTTCTGGTACGTCTCAGAGGTGGTTCCGGCATGCCCGGCCGGTGATCCCGGAGAGTCCACCAAGTGATTCTGGCGTAACCGGCAGGTGATTTTGGCATGTTCGGCTGGTGGTTCCAGCCTGCTCGGCAGGTGGTTCAGGCAGGTCCAGCAGGTGGTTCTGGTATGTCCGGGAGGTGGTTCCGGCGTGTCCGGCACTTGGTTCTGGCACGTCTGAGACATGGTTCTGGCATGCACGCCAGGTGATCCCGGAGAGTCCGACAAGTGGTTCTGGCCTAGCAGGCAGGTGATTTTGGCGTGTCCGGTAGGTGGTTCTGGCAAGTAGAGCAGGTGGTTCTGGCATGCTCGGCAGGTGGTTCAGGCGTGGCCGGCAGGTGGTTCCAGTCTGTCCAGTACGTGTTTCCAGCTTGTCTGGCACGTGGTTCTGGTACGTCTGAGTGGTGGTTCCGCCATGGCTGGCAGGTGATTCTGGACTGTCCCCCAGGTGGTTCTGGCATAGCCAGCAGTTGATATTGGCCTGTCTGGCAGGTGGTTCCAGCGAGTCGAGCAGGTGGCTGTGGGGTGTTCGGCAGGTGGTTCCGGTGTGTCTGGCAGGTGGTTCCTTTCTGTCTGATAGGTCGTTCCGGCATGTCCAGCACGTGCTTCCGGCACGTCTGAGAGGTGGTTCCGGCATGCACGGCACGTGATTCCGGAGTGTCCGCGAGGTGGTTCTGGTGTACCGGGCAGGTGATTTTGGCGTGTCTGGCAGGTGGTTCAGGCGAGTTGAGCAGGTGGTTCCAACGTGCTCGGCAGGTGCTTCCGGCGTCTCCGGCACTTGTTTCTGGCGCATCTGACATGTGGTTCCAGCATGCCCAAAAGTTGATTCTGGGCTGTCCAGGAGGTGGTACCGGCGTCTACGGCATGTGGTTGTGTTACGTCTCAGTGGTGGTTGCGCATGCCCAACAGGTGATTCCGGACTGTCCACCACATGGTTCTGGCACGTCTGAGAGGTGGTTCCAGCATGCCCCACAGGTGATTTTGCAGTCTCCCGCAAGTTGTTCTGGTGTAGTCGGCAGGTGATTTTGGCGTGTCTGGCAGGTGATTTTGGCGTGTCCGGCAGGTGGTTCCGGTGTGCTCGGCAGGTGGTTCAGGCAGGTCCCGAAGGTGGTTCTTGTCTGTCCGGGAGGTGGTTCCAGCATGTCCGGCACGTGGTTCCAGCACGTCTGACAGGTGGTTCTGGCATGTCGGGCAGGTGATTCTGGATTGTCCACCAAGTCGTTCTGGCGTAGCCGGCAGGTGATTTTCGCGTGTCCCACAGGTGGTTCCAACGATTCGAACAGGTGCTTCCGGCTAGCTCGGCAGGTGCTTCTGACTTCTCCGGCACTTGATTTTGGCACATTTGAGAGTTGGGTCCGGCATTCCCGACAGGTGATTCCGGAAAGTCTGGCTAGTGGTTCTGGCATAGCCAGCAGGTGATTTTTGCGTGTGCAGCGGTGGGTCCTGCGAGTCGAGCAGGTGGTTCCTGCATGCTCTGCAGGTGGTTCCGGCGTGTCCGGCACGTCGTTCTCGCATATCTGAGAGGTGGTTCCAGCATGCCCGGCATGTGATTTCGGAGTGTCTGCCGAGTGGTTGTGGTGTAGCCGGCAGGTGATTCTGACATGTCCAGAAGGTGGTTCTGCAGAGTGGATCAGGTGGTTCCGGCATCCTCGGCAGGTGGTTCTGGCGAGTCCAGTACATGGTTCTGACAGGACTGAGAGGTGGATCCGGCATGCCCGGCGGGTGATCCCGGAGAGTCCGCCAAGTGGTTCTGGCGTACCCCGCAGGTGTTTCTGGTGTGTCCGGCAGGTGGCTCTGGTGAGTTGAGCAGGTGGTTCCGGAGTGCACGGCAGGTGGTTCAGGCGGGTCTGGCAGGTGGTTTCGGTCTGTGCGGGGTGTGGTTCCGGCATCTCAGGCACATGGTGCTGGCACGTCTGAGGGTGGTTCCGGCCGGCCCGACAGGTGTCTCCGGAGTGTCCGCCAAGTGGTTCTGGCGTAGCTGGCAGGTGATGTTGGCGTGACCGGCAGGTGGTTCCAGCAGCCCGGCAGGTGATTCCGAAGTGTTCACCAACTGGTTGTGGCATAGCCGGCAGGTGATTTTGGCATGTCCAGCAGGTGGTTCTGGGGAGTGGATCAGGTGGTTCCAGCGTGCTCGGCAAGTAGTTGTGGCACCTCTGAGAGGTGGTTCCAGCATGCCCGGCAGGTGATTCTGGAGTGTCCGCCAAGTGGTTCTGGCATAGCCGGCAGGTGATTTTGGCGTGTCCAGCAGCTGGTACTGGGGAGTGGATCAGGAACTTCCGGCATTCTCGACAGGTGCTTCCGCAGTCTCCGGCATGCGGTTGTGGCACCTCTGAGAGGTGGTTCCAGCATGCCCAGCAGGTGATTGCGGAGTATCCGACAACTGGTTGTGGCGTAGCTGGCTGGTGATTCTGGCGTGTCCGGCAGGTGGTTCTGGCGAGTCAAGAAGGTGGTCCCGGCGTGTGCGGCAGGTGGTTCCGGTCTGTACTGGAGGTGGTTCCGGACTGTCTGCCGAGTGGTTCTGGCGTAGCCGGCAGGTGATTTTGGCGTGTCCAGCAGGTGGTTCTGGGGAGTGGAGCAGGTGGTTCCGGCATACTCGGCAGGTGCTTCCGGCGTGTCCGGCACATGGTTCTGGCACATCTGAGAGGTGGTTCCGGCATGCCCAGCAGGTGATCCCGGAGAGTCCTCCAAGTGGTTCTGGCGTACCCCGCAGGTGTTTCTGGTGTGTCCGGCAGGTGGCTCTGGTGAGTCGAGCAGGTCGTTCCGGTGTGCTCGGCAGGTGGTTCCGGCAGGTCCGGCAGGTGTTTGCCGTCTGTCCATGAGGTGGTTCCGGCATGCCCGCAAGGTGATTCCGGAGTGTCCGGCATGTGTTTCTCTCACCTCTGAGAGGTGGTTCCGGCATGCCCGGCAGATGGTTGCGGAGTGTCTGCCGAGTGGTTCTGGCATAGCCGGCAGGTGATTCTGGCGTGTCCAGCAGGAGATTCTGGGGAGTGGATCAGGTGGTTCCGGCATACTCGGCAGCTGGTGCCGGTGTGTGCGGAACATGGTTCTGGCAAGTCTGAGAGGTGGTTCCGGCATGCCCAGCAGGTGATTCCGGAGTGTTCGCCAAGTGGTTCTGGCGTAGCCGGCAGGTGATTTTGCATGTCCGGCGGTGGTTCCGGCGAGTCGAGCCGGTGGTTCCGGCGTGTCCGGCTGGTGGTTCAGGCGTGTCCGGCACGAGGTTCTGACACGTCTGAGAGGTGGTTCCGGCATGCCCGACTGGTGATTACGGAGTGTCCGCCACGTGGTTGTGCCGTACCCGGCAGGTGATTTTGGCATTTCTGGCAGGTGTTTCTTGCAAGTCGAGCATGTGGCTCAGGCATGCTCAGCAGGTGCTTCCGGCCTGTCTGGCACGTGCTTCTGGCACTTCTGAGAGGTTGTGCTGGCATGCCCGGCAGGTGATTCTGGAGTGTCCGCCAAGTGGTTCTGGCATAGCCGGCAGGTGATTTTGGCGTGTCCGTCAGCTGGTACTGGGGAGTGGATCAGGAACTTCCGGCATTCTCGACAGGTGCTTCCGCCGTCTCCGGCATGTGGTTGTGGCACCTCTGAGAGGTGGTTCCAGCATGCCCGGCAGGTGATTGCGGAGTGTCCGACAACTGGTTGTGGCGTAGCTGGCTGGTGATTCTGGCGTGTCCGGCAGGTGGTTCCGGTCTGTTCTGGAGGTGGTTCCAGAGTGTCTGCCGACTGGTTCTGGCGTATCTGACAGGTGATTTTGGCGTGTCCAGCAGGTGGTTCTGGGGAGTGGATCAGCTGGTTCCTGCATACTCGGCAGGTGGTACCGGCGTGTCCAGCACATGGTTCTGACAAGGCTGAGAGGTGGTTCCGGCATGCCCGACAGGTGATTCCGGAGTGTCCGCCAAGTGTTTCTGGCGTACCCGGCAGGTGATTTTGGCATGTCCGACAGGTGTTTCTTGCGAGTCGAGCAGGTGGCTCAGGCATGCTCAGCAGGTGCTTGCGGCGTCTCTAGCACGTGGTTCTGGTGTGTCTGAGAGCTGGTTCTGGCATGTCCGGCAGATGATTCCGGAGTGTCCACCAAGTGGTTCTGGTATACCTGGTAGGTGATTTTGGCGTGTCAGGAAGGCGGTTCCGGCTAGTTGAGCAGGTGGATCAGGTGTGCTCACCAGGGGGTTCATGCGGGTCTGGCAGGTGGTTTCGGTCTCTTCAGGGTGTGGTTCCGCCATCTCAGGCAGATGGTTCTGGCACGTCTGAGAGGTGGTTCCGGCCGGCCCGACAGGTGTTTCCGGAGTGTCCGCCTAGTGGTTCTGGCGTAGCTGGCAGGTGATGTTGGCGTGACCGGCAGGTGGTTCCAGCAAGCCTGGCTGGTGATTCCGGAGTGTCTGCCGAGTGGTTCTGGCGTAGCCGGAAGGTGATTTTGGCGTGTCCAGCAGGTGGTTTTGGAGAGTCGAGCAGGTGGTTCTGACGTGCTCGGCAGGTGCTTCCGGTGTCATTGGCATGTGGTTCCGGCATGTCTAAGAGGTGGTTCCGCCATGCCTGGCAGGTGATTCCAGAGTGTTTGCCAAGTGGTTCTGGCGTAGCCGGCAGGTGATTTTGCATGTCCGGCAATGGCTCCGGCGAGTCGAGCCCGTGGTTCCGGCGTGTCCAGCAGGTGGTTCCGGTCTGTCCAGCAGGTGGTTCTGGGGTGTCCGGCACGAGGTTCTGGCACGTCTGAGAGGTTGTGTCGGCATGCCCTTCACGTGATTCCGGCTTGTCCGCCAAGCGGTTCTGGTGTAGCGGGCAGGTGATTTTGGCGTGTCCGGCAGGTGGGACCAGTGAGTCAAGCAGGTGGTTCCGGCGAGTGTTTCCTGGGTTTCCGGGCTGTCGGGGAGATGGTTCCGGCCTGTCCAGCACTTGCTTATGGGACTTCTGAGAGTTTGTGTGGCATGCCCGGCAGGTGATTCTGGATTGTCTGCCATTTGGTTGTGACGTAGCGGGCAGGTGATCTTGGCGTGTCCGGCAGGTGGTTCTGTGTAGTGGAGTAGGAACCTCCGTCATCTCGGCAGGTGCTTGTGCCGTCTCCAGCATGTTTGTGGCACCTCTGAGAGGTGGTTCCAGCATGCCCGGCAGGTGATTCCGGAGTGTCCAACAAGCGGTTGTGGCATAGCCGGCTGGTGATTCTGGCGTGTCTGGAGGGGGTTCTGGCGAGTCAAGCAGGTGGTCCCGGAGTGTCCGGCAGGTGGTTCCGGTGTGTCTTGGAGGTGGTTCCGGAGCGTCTGCCGAGTGGTTGTGGCATAGCCGGCAGGTGATTTTGGCGTGTCCAGCAGGTGGTTCTTGGGAGTGGAGGAGGTGGTTCCGGCATACTCAGCAGGTGGTCCTGGCGTGTCCGCCACATGGTTCTGGCATGTCTCAGAGGTGGTTCCAGCATGCCCGGCAGGTGATCCCGGAGAGTCCTTCAAGTGATTCTGGCGTACCCCGCAGGTGTTTCTGGTGTGTCCGGCAGGTGGCTCTGGTGAGTCGAGCAGGTGGTTCAGGCGTGCTCGGCAGGTGGTTCCGGCAGGTCCGGCAGGTGTTTGACGTCTGTCCATGACGTGGTTCCGGCATGCCCGCAAGGTGATTCTGGAGTGTCCACCAAGTGGTTTTGGCGTAGCCGGCATACGATTTTGGCCTGTGAGGCAGGTGGTTCCGGCATGTCCAGCAGGTGGTTCCGGTGAGCTCGGCAGGTGCTTCCGGTCTCTCCGGCACGTGGTTGCGGCACGTCTGAGAGATGGTTCCGGCATGCCCAGCAGGTGATTCCGGAGTCTCCGGCATGTGGTTCTGGCACCTCTGAGAGGTGCTTTCGGCATGCCCAACAGGTGATTCCGGAGTGTCTGGCATGTCGTTCTGGCACCTCTGAGAGGTGGTTCCGGAAGGCCTGGCATGTGATTCCGGAGTGTCTGCCGAGTGGTTCTGGCATAGCCGGCAGTTGATTTTGGCGTGTCCAGTAGGTCGTTCTTGGGAGTGGATCATCTGGTTCCGGCATACTTGGCAGGTGGTACCTGCGTGTCCAGAACATGGTTCTGGCAAGTCTGAGAGGTGGTTCCGGCACGCCCGACAGGTGATTCCGGAGTGTCCGCCAAGTGTTTCTGGCGTACCCAGCAGGTGATTTTGGCATGTCCGACAGGTGTTTCTTGCGAGTCGAGCAGGTGGCTCAGGCATGCGCAGCTGGTGCTTCCGGCGTCTCTGGCACGTGGTTCTGGTGTGTCTGAGAGCTGGTTCTGGCATGTCCAGCAGATGATTCAGGAGTGTCCAACAAGTGGTTCTGGTATACCCGGCAGGTGATTTTGGCGTGTCCGGAAGGTGGCTCCGGCGAGTCGAGCAGGAGGTTCCGGGGTGCTAGCCCGGTGGTCGGGACGGGTCTGGCATGTGGTTTCGGTCTGTTCGGGGTGTGTTTCCGGCATTTCAGGCACATGGTTCTGGTATGTCTGAGAGGTGGTTCCGGCATGGGTGGCAGTTGATTGCGGACTGTCCCCCAGGTGGTTGTGGCATAGCTGGCAGTTGATTTTGGCCTGTCCGGCAGGTGGTTCCTGAGAGTCGAGCAGGTGGCTCCGGCATGCTCGGCATGTGGTTCCCTCATGTCTCGCAGGTGGTTCCTGTCTGTGCAGTAGGTGTTTCCGTCATGTCCGGCACGTCCTTCCGGCACGTGTGAGAGGTGTTTCAGGCATGCGCGGTAGGTGATTCCGGAGTTTCCGGTAAGTGGTTTTGGTGTACCCCGCAGTTCATTTTGGTGTGTCTGGCAGGTGGGTCCTGCGATTCAAGCAGGTGCTTCCGGCATGCTCGTCAGGTGGTGCAGGCGTGTCCGCCAGGTGGTTCCAGTCTGTCCAGGACGTGGTTCCAGCATGTCCGGCATGCAGTTCTGGTACGTCTGAGAGGAGGTTCCTGCATGCCCGGCAGGTGATTCCGGACTGTCCGCCAGGTGGTTCTCGCATAGCCAGCAGTTATTTTGGCGTGTCCAGCAGGTGGTTCCAGCAAGTCGAGCACGTGGTTCCGACGTGCTTGGCAGGTGGTTCAGGCGTATCTGGCAGGTGGTTTCGGTCTGCTCGGGGTGTGGTTCTGGCAACTCAGGCAAATGCTCTGGCACGTCTGAGAGGTTTTTCCGGCCGGCCTGACTGGTGTTTCCGGAGTTTCCGCCAAGTGGTTCTGGCTTAGCTGGCAGGTGATGTTGGCATGACTGGCAGGTGGTTCCAGCAAGCCTGGCAGGTGATTCCGAAGTGTTCCCCAAGTGGTTGTGTCACAGCCGGAAGGTGATTTTGGCTTGTCCGCTAGGTGGTTCTGGCGAGTCGAGCAGGTGGTTCCGGCATGCTCGGCAGGTGCATCCGGTGTCATAGGCATGTGGGTCTGGCATGTCTGAGAGGTGGTTCCGGCATGCCCGGCAGGAGATTGCAGAGTGTTCTCCAAGTGGTTCTGGCATAGCCGGCAGGTGATTTTGCATGTCCGGCGGTGGTTCCGGCGAGTCGAGCCGCTTGTTCTGGCATGTCCGGCAGGTGGTTCCGGTCTGTCCGGCAGGTGGTTCTGGGGTGTCCAGCACGAGGTTCTGGCACGTCTGAGAGGTTGTGCCATCATGCCCAAAACATTATTCCGTCTTGTACTCCAAGTGGTTCTGGTGTAGCCGGCAGGTGATTTTGGCGTGTCCGGCAGCTGGTTCCGGCGTGCTCAGCAGGTGGTTCCAGTCTGTGCAGTACATGTTTCCAGCTTGTCCGGCAAGTGGTTCTGGTACGTCTGAGAGGTGGTTCCAGCTAGTCTTGCAGGTGGTTCCGGTCTGTCCCGGAGGTGTTTCTGGGATGTCCGGAACGTTGTACTGGCACGTCTGCGAGGCACGTTGGGCATGCCTGGTAGGTGATTCCTGGGTGTCCTCCACGTGGTTCTGGCATCCCCAGCAGGATATTTTGGCATGTCCAGCAGGTCTTTCCTGCTTTTTGGGCTCGTGGCTCTGGCTTGTAAGACAGGTGTTGGTGGCATGTCTGGCCCCCGGTTCTGACATACTCCGCAGGTGGTTTCACTGTTTCTGGCACCTGTTTGCGGCATATCCATCAGGTGTTTCCAATGTGTCTGGCATGTCATTGTGCTGCGTTTGGAATCTGGTTCCGTCGTGTCTGTTGTGTGCAGCGGGCATGTTGAAGAGATGGTTCTGCAGTGTCAGAATTGTTGTTCCACTGTGTTCAGCAGGTGGTTACAGGTGGTTCTGGCATGCAACGTGGGTGCTTCTGGTGTACCAGTTGGGTCGTTCTGCCATGAATGTGTGGTTCTTTGAGAGTGTGCGGAGGGTGTTTTTGGCATGTCTCCCGGGGTTTTCAGGCATCTAAGGGGAATGATTCCTTTTTATGCGTCAGGTGAGTTGGTTCTCAACTTCCTAAAGAGACGGAAGAAAGACGGTCTGTGGCTTGTCGCCCCTTGAAGGGTGGAGCCAATGCATTGTGCATTCCACGTCTAGAGCAATGGAGGGCAAAACTGAGAGGAAAGGGGCCTTTCTGACATAGGTGTTTTCTGACACTCTCTCCACCAGTGGTGAACTGTGGTTGGTGAAAAGCGTATTGTCTCTCTCCTGCTAAACACATGGTTGCACAATCATTTGGGACTAAGCCCAGTTGCTTAAGGGGACGATGAAGGCATTTTGTCTGAGCTGGGTTGGCAAGGTGGAATTGCGGCAGAAGCAGAAGTTCTAAACCTGCGAGTTAAGGGCTGGGAAGAAATGCCATTTGAGCTGCCTTTCTATGAGAAGTTCCCCGGTCTGCGGTAACAGGACTGTGGAAAGCGAGTTGTTTGTCAGCTTCCTAAAGAGCTGGAGGCAAGACAGTTGATGGCTTGTCTGCAATTGAAGGATGGAGGCAGTGCTTTGTGCCTTCCACCTCTAGAGCAATGGAGGGCACGGCTGAGAGCAAAGGGCCCTTTCTGACATAGGAGCATTCTGACAGTCTCTGACCCAGTGCACAATGGCGGTTTGTAAAAAGCCTATTGTCTGCTCCTGCTAAGCATGTGGAAGCACAATCATGTGGGCTTCGCCCCCGTTGCTTAAGGGGAAGATGTAGGCATTTTGTCTGAGCCGGGTTGGCAAGGTGGAACTGTGGCAGAAGCACAAGTCCTAAAGCGGCCAGTTAAGCCCTGGGAAGAAATGGCATTTGAGCTGCCTCGGTATGAGAGTTTCCTCGTACGCTGTAACAGCACTGTGGAAGGCGAGTTCTTTCTCAGCTTCCTAAAGAGCTGGAGGCAAGACAGTTTATGGCTTGTCTCCCATTGAAGGATGGAGGCAGTGCTTTGTGCCTTCCACCTCTACAGCAATGGAGGGCGCGGCTGAGAGTAAAGGGATCTTTCTGCCATTGGTGCTTTCTGACACTCTCCCAACCATTGCACTTCGCGGTTAGTTAAAAGCCTATCGTCTCTCTCCTCCTCAGCATGTGGAACCACAATCATATGGGCCTCATCCCCATTGCTCAAGGGGAAGATGTAGGCATTTCGTCTGAGCCGGGTTGGCAAGGTGGAAAGGTGCAGGATGCAGATGTCCCAGACTGGCGAGTGAAGTGCTGAAAAGAAACGGCGTTCAGCCTCCTTTGTATGATATGTTCCCAGGACGCTGAAAGAGCACTGTGGAAAGGGAGTTTTTTCTCCGCTTCCTAAAGAGCTGGAAGCAGGACAAGATGTGGTTTGTCATCCCATTGAGGGGTGGATCCAGAAACAGTGCCTTGTGCCTTCCACCTCGAGAGCCATGGAGGGCATGGCTGAGAGCAAAGGGGCCTTTCTGACATAGCTGCTTTCCGACGCTCTCTAAGCAGTGTAAAATGGTGGTTGGAAAATGGCATGCAGTTTATCGCCTCCTAAGCATGTGGATGCTCAATCATTTGGGAATCAGCACAGTTGCTTCAGGGGAAGATGTAGGCATTTCGTCTGAGCCAGGTTGGCAAGGTGGAAATGCGGCAGAAGCAGATGTTGCAGATTGGTGAGTTAAGGGCTGAAAAGACACGGTGTTCAGCTGCCTTTGTATGAGACGTTCCCAGGACGCTGTAAGAGCACTTTGGAATGCCAGTGCTTTCCCAGCTTCCTAAAGAGCTGGAAGCAGGACAGTTGATGGCTTGTCTCCAATTGAAGGATGGAGGCAGTGCTTTGTGCCTTCCACCTGTAGAGCAATGGAGGGCACGGCTGAGAGCAAAGGGCCCTTTCTGACATAGGTGCATTCTGACAGTCTCTGACCCAGTGCACAATGGCGGTTTGTAAAAAGCCTATTGTCTGCTCCTGCTAAGCATGCGGAAGCACAGTCATCTGGGCCTCGTCCCCGTTGCTGAAGGGGAAGATGTAGACATTTCGTCTGAGCCGGGTTGGCAAGGTGGAAATGTGGCAGGAGCAGAAGTTCCAAATCTGCGAGTTAAGCGCCGAAAAGAAATGGCACAGCAGCTGCCTTTGTATGAGATGTTGCCAGGACACAGAAAGAACACTGTTGAAAGCGAGTTCTTTCTCAGCTTCCTAAAGAGACGGAAGGAAGATGGTCTGTGGCTTGTCGCCCCTTGAGGGGGGGAGCCAGTGCATTGTGCATTCCACGTCTAGAGCAATGAAGGGCATGGCTGAGAGCAAAGGGGTCTTTCTGACATAGCTGCTTTCCGACACTCTCTCCAGCAGTGCACAATGGTGGTTGGAAAAAGGCGTGCAGCCTATCGCCTCCTAAGCACTTGGACGCTCAATCATTTGGGACTCAGCCCAGTTGCTTCAGGGGAAGATGTAGGCATTTGGTCTGAGCCGGGTTGGCAAGGTGGAATTGCGGCAGAAGCAGGAGTCCTTAAAGCTGCGAGTTAAGGGCTGGGAAGAAATGCCATTTGTGCTGCCTTTGTATGAGCACGTGCCCGGTGTGCTGTAACAGGACTGTGGAAAGCGAGTTGTTTGTCAGCTTCCTAAAGAGCTCGAGGCAAGACAGTTGATGGCTTGTCTCCAATTGAAGGATGGAGGCAGTGCTTTGTGCCTTCCACCTCTAGAGCAATGGAGGGCATGGCTGAGAGCAAAGGGGCCTTTCTGACATAGCAGCCTTCCGACGCTCTCTAAGCAGTGTAAAATGGTGGTTGGAAAAAGGCATGCAGTTGATCGCCTCCTAAGCATGTGGATGCTCAATCATTTGGCAATCAGCACAGTTGCTTCAGGGGAAGATGTAGGCATTTCGTCTGAGCCGGGTTGGCAAGGTGGAAATGTGGCAGAAGCAGATGTTGCAGATTGGTGAGTTAAGGGTGAAAAGACACGGTGTTCAGCTGCCTTTGTATGAGACGTTCCCAGGACGCTGTAAGAGCACTGTGGAATGCGAGTGCTTTCCCAGCTTCCCAAAGAGCTGGAAGCAGGACAGTTGATGGCTTGTCTCCAATTGAAGGATGGAGGCAGTGCTTTGTGCCTTCCACCTCTACAGCAATGGAGGGCACGGCTGAGAGCAAAGGGGCCTTTCTGACATAGCTGCATTCTGACAGTCTCTGACCCAGTGCACAATGGCGGTTTGTAAAAAGCCTATTGTCTGCTCCTGCTAAGCATGCGGAAGCACAGTCATCTGGGCCTCGTCCCCGTTGCTGAAGGGGAAGATGTAGACATTTCGTCTGAGCCGGGTTGGCAAGGTGGAAATGTGGCAGGAGCAGAAGTTCCAAATCTGCGAGTTAAGCGCCGAAAAGAAATGGCAAAGCAGCTGCCTTTGTATGAGATGTTGCCAGGACACAGAAAGAACACTGTTGAAAGCGGGTTCTTTCTCAGCTTCCAAAGAGTCGGAAGGAAGATGGTCTGTGGCTTGTCGCCCCTTGAGGGGGGGAAGCCAGTGCATTGTGCATTCCACGTCTAGAGCAATGAAGGGCACGGCTGAGAGCAAAGGGGTCTTTCTGACATAGCTGATTTCCGACACTCTCTCCAGCAGTGCACAATGGTGGTTGGAAAAAGGCGTGCAGTCTATCGCCTCCTAAGCACGTGGACGCTCAATCATTGGGGACTCAGCCCAGTTGCTTCACGGGAAGATGTAGGCATTTCGCCTGAGCCGGGTTGGCAAGGTGAAATTGCGGCAGAAGCAGGAGTCCTAAAGCTGCGAGTTAAGGGCTGGGAAGAAATGCCATTTGAGCTGCCTTTGTATGAGAAGTTGCCTGGTGTGCTGTAACAGGACTGTGGAAAGCGAGTTGTTTGTCAGCTTCCTAAAGAGCTGGAGGCAAGACAGTTGATGGCTTGTCTCCAATTGAAGGATGGAGGCAGTGCTTTGTGCCTTCCACCTCTAGAGCAATGGAGGGCACGGCTGAGAGCAAAGGGCCCTTTCTGACATAGGTGCATTCTGACACTCTCTGACCCAGTGCACAAAGGCGGTTTGTAAAAAGCCTATTGTCTGCTCCTGCTAAGCATGTGGAAGCACAATCATGTGGGCTTCGCCCCCGTTGCTTCAGGGGAAGATGTAGGCATTTCGTCTGAGCCGGGTTGGCAAGGTGGAACTGTGGCAGAAGCACAAGTCCTAAAGCGGCCAGTTAAGCCCTGGGAAGAAATGCCATTTGAGCTGCCTCGGTATGAGAGTTTCCTCGTATGCTGTAACAGCACTGTGGAAAGCGAGTTCTTTCTCAGCTTCCTAAAGAGCTGCACGCAAGACAGTTTATGGCTTGTCTCCCCTTGAAGGATGGAGGCAGTGCTTTGTGCCTTCCACCTCTACAGCAATGGAGGGCGCGGCTGAGAGTAAAGGGGTCTTTCTGCCATTGGTGCTTTCTGACACTCTCCCAACCATTGCACTTGGTGGTTACTTAAAAGCCTATCGTCTCTCTCCTCCTCAGCATGTGGAACCACAATCATATGGGCCTCATCCCCATTGCTCAAGGGGAAGATGTAGGCATTTCGTCTGAGCCGGGTTGGCAAGGTGGAAACGTGCAGGATGCAGATGTCCCAGACTGGCGAGTGAAGTGCTGAAAAGAAACGGCGTTCAGCCTCCTTTGTATGAGATGTTCCCAGGACGCTGAAAGAGCACTGTGGAAAGGGAGTTTTTTCTCCACTTCCTAAAGAGCTGGAAGCAGGACAAGATGTGGTTTGTCTCCCATTGAGGGGTGGATCCAGAACCAGTGCCTTGTGCCTTCCACCTCGAGAGCAATGGAGGGCATGGCTGAGAGCAAAGGGGCCTTTCTGACATAGCTGCTTTCCGACGCTCTCTAAGCAGTGTAAAATGGTGGTTGGAAAAAGCATGCAGTTTATCGCCTCCTAAGCATGTGGATGCTCAATCATTTGGGAATCAGCACAGTTGCTTCAGGGGAAGATGTAGGCATTTCGTCTGAGCCGGGTTGGCAAGGTGGAAATGCGGCAGAAGCAGATGTTGCAGATTGGTGAGTTAAGGGCTGAAAAGACACGGTGTTCAGCTGCCTTTGTATGAGACGTTCCCAGGACGCTGTAAGAGCACTGTTGGAATGCGAGTGCTTTCCCAGCTTCCTAAAGAGCTGGAAGCAGGACAGTTGATGGCTTGTCTCCAATTGAAGGATGGAGCCAGTGCTTTGTGCCTTCCACCTCTAGAGCAATGGAGGGCACGGCTGAGAGCAAAGGGCCCTTTCTGACATAGGTGCATTCTGACACTCTCTGACCCAGTGCACAAAGGCGGTTTGTAAAAAGCCTATTGTCTGCTCCTGCTAAGCATGTGGAAGCACAATCATGTGGGCTTCGCCCCTGTTGCTTCAGGGGAAGATGTAGGCATTTCGTCTGAGCCGGGTTGGCAAGGTGAAACTGTGGCAGAAGCACAAGTCCTAAAGCGGCCAGTTAAGCCCTGGGAAGAAATGCCATTTGAGCTGCCTCGGTATGAGAGTTTCCTCGTATGCTGTAACAGCACTGTGGAAAGCGAGTTCTTTCTCAGCTTCCTAAAGAGCTGGAGGCAAGACAGTTTATGGCTTGTCTCCCATTGAAGGATGGAGGCAGTGCTTTGTGCCTTCCACCTCTACAGCAATGGAGGGCGCGGCTGAGAGTAAAGGGGTCTTTCTGCCATTGGTGCTTTCTGACACTCTCCCAACCATTGCACTTCGTGGTTAGTTAAAAGCCTATCGTCTCTCTCCTCCTCAGCATGTGGAACCACAATCATATGGGCCTCATCCCCATTGCTCAAGGGGAAGATGTAGGCATTTCGTCTGAGCCGGGTTGGCAAGGTGGAAACGTGCAGGATGCAGATGTCCCAGACTGGCGAGTGAAGCGCTGAAAAGAAACGGCGTTCATCCTCCTTTGTATGAGATGTTCCCAGGACGCTGAAAGAGCACTGTGGAAAGGGAGTTTTTTCTCCACTTCCTAAAGAGCTGGAAGCAGGACAAGATGTGGTTTGTCTCCCATTGAGGGGTGGATCCAGAACCAGTGCCTTGTGCCTTCCACCTCGAGAGCAATGGAGGGCATGGCTGAGAGCAAAGGGGCCTTTCTGACATAGCTGCTTTCCGACGCTCTCTAAGCAGTGTAAAATGGTGGTTGGAAAAAGCATGCAGTTTATCGCCTCCTAAGCATGTGGATGCTCAATCATTTGGGAATCAGCACAGTTGCTTCAGGGGAAGATGTAGGCATTTCGTCTGAGCCGGGTTGGCAAGGTGGAAATGCGGCAGAAGCAGATGTTGCAGATTGGTGAGTTAAGGGCTGAAAAGACACGGTGTTCAGCTGCCTTTGTATGAGACGTTCCCAGGACGCTGTAAGAGCACTGTGGAATGCGAGTGCTTTCCCAGCTTCCTAAAGAGCTGGAAGCAGGACAGTTGATGGCTTGTCTCCAATTGAAGGATGGAGGCAGTGCTTTGTGCCTTCCACCTCTAGAGCAATGGAGGGCACGGCTGAGAGCAAAGGGCCCTTTCTGACATAGGTGCATTCTGACACTCTCTGACCCAGTGCACAATGGCGGTTTGTAAAAAGCCTATTGTCTGCTCCTGCTAAGCATGCGGAAGCACAGTCATCTGGGCCTCGTCCCCGTTGCTGAAGGGGAAGATGTAGACATTTCGTCTGAGCCGGGTTGGCAAGGTGGAAATGTGGCAGGAGCAGAAGTTCCAAATCTGCGAGTTAAGCGCTGAAAAGAAATGGCATAGCAGCTGCCTTTGTATGAGATGTTGCCAGGACACAGAAAGAGCACTGTTGAAAGCGAGTTCTTTCTCAGCTTCCTAAAGAGACGGAAGGAAGATGGTCTGTGGCTTGTCGCCCCTTGAGGGGTGGGAGCCAGTGCATTGTGCATTCCACGTCTAGAGCAATGAAGGGCACGGCTGAGAGCAAAGGGGCCTTTCTGACATAGCTGCTTTCCGACGCTCTCTAAGCAGTGTACAACGGTGGTTGGAAAAAGGCGTGCAGTCTATCGCCTCCTAAGCACGTGGACGCTCAATCATTTGGGAGTCAGCGCCAGTTGCTTCAGGGGAAGATGTAGGCATTTCGTCTGAGCCGGGTTGGCAAGGTGGAATTGCGGCAGAAGCAGGAGTCCTAAAGCTGCGAGTTAAGGGCTGGGAAGAAATGCCATTTGAGCTGCCTTTGTATGAGAAGTTCCCCGGTCTGCTGTAACAGGACTGTGGAAAGCGAGTTGTTTGTCAGCTTCCTAAAGAGCTGGAGGCAAGACAGTCGATGGCTTGTCTCCAATTGAAGGATGGAGGCAGTGCTTTGTGCCTTCCACCTCTACAGCAATGGAGGGCGTGGCTGAGAGTAAAGGGGTCTTTCTGCCATTGGTGCTTTCTGACACTCTCACAACCACTGCACTTCGTGGATAGTTAAAAGCCTATCGTCTCTCTCCTCCTCAGCATGTGGAACCACAATCATATGGGCCTCATCCCCATTGCTCAAGGGGAAGATGTAGGCATTTCGTCTGAGCCGGGTTGGCAAGGTGGAAACGTGCAGGATGCAGATGTCCCAGACTGGCGAGTGAAGTGCTGAAAAGAAACGGCGTTCAGCCTCCTTTGTATGAGATGTTCCCAGGACGCTGAAAGAGCACTGTGGAAAGGGAGTTTTTTCTCCATTTCCTAAAGAGCTGGAAGCAGGACAAGATGTGGTTTGTCTCCCATTGAGGGGTGGATCCGGAACCAGTGCCTTGTGCCTTCCACCTCGAGAGCAATGGAGGGCATGGCTGAGAGCAAAGGGGCCTTTCTGACATAGCTGCTTTCCGACGCTCTCTAAGCAGTGTAAAACGGTGGTTGGAAAAAGGCATGCAGTTTATCGCCTCCTAAGCATGTGGATGCTCAATCATTTGGGAATCAGCACAGTTGCTTCAGGGGAAGATGTAGGCATTTCGTCTGAGCCGGGTTGGCAAGGTGGAAATGCGGCAGAAGCAGATGTTGCAGATTGGTGAGTTAAGGGCTGAAAAGACACGGTGTTCAGCTGCCTTTGTATGAGACGTTCCCAGGACGCTGTAAGAGCACTGTGGAATGCGAGTGCTTTCCCAGCTTCCTAAAGAGCTGGAAGCAGGACAGTTGATGGCTTGTCTCCAATTGAAGGATGGAGGCAGTGCTTTGTGCCTTCCACCTCTAGAGCAATGGAGGGCACGGCTGAGAGCAAAGGGCCCTTTCTGACATAGGTGCATTCTGACACTCTCTGACCCAGTGCACAATGGCGGTTTGTAAAAAGCCTATTGTCTGCTCCTGCTAAGCATGCGGAAGCACAGTCATCTGGGCCTCGTCCCCGTTGCTGAAGGGGAAGATGTCAGGCATTTCGTCTGAGCCGGGTTGGCAAGGTGGAAATGTGGCAGGAGCAGAAGTTCCAAATCTGCGAGTTAAGCGCTGAAAAGAAATGGCATATCAGCTGCCTTTGTATGAGATGTTGCCAGGACACAGAAAGAGCACTGTTGTAAGCGAGTTCTTTCTCAGCTTCCTAAAGAGACGGAAGGAAGATGGTCTGTGGCTTGTCTCCCCTTGAGAGGGGGGAGACAGTGCATTGTGCATTCCACGTCTAGAGCAATGAAGGGCACGGCTGAGAGCAAAGGGGACTTTCTGACATAGCTGCTTTCCGACACTCTCTCCACCAGTGCACAATGGTGGTTGGAAAAAGGCGTGCAGTCTATCGCCTCCTAAGCATGTGGACGCTCAATCATTTGGGACTCAGCCCAGTTGCTTCAGGGGAAGATGTAGGCATTTCGTCTGAGCCGGGTTGGCAAGGTGGAACTGTGGCAGAAGCACAAGTCCTAAAGCGGCCAGTTAAGCCCTGGGAAGAAATGCCATTTGAGCTGCCTCGGTATGAGAGTTTCCTCGTATGCTGTAACAGCACTGTGGAAAGCGAGTTCTTTCTCAGCTTCCTAAAGAGCTGGAGGCAAGACAGTTTATGGCTTGTCTCCCATTGAAGGATGGAGGCAGTGCTTTGTGCCTTCCACCTCTACAGCAATGGAGGGCGCGGCTGAGAGTAAAGGGGTCTTTCTGCCATTGGTGCTTTCTGACACTCTCCCAACCATTGCACTTCGTGGTTAGTTAAAAGCCTATCGTCTCTCTCCTCCTCAGCATGTGGAACCACAATCATATGGGCCTCATCCCCATTGCTCAAGGGGAAGATGTAGGCATTTCGTCTGAGCCGGGTTGGCAAGGTGGAAACGTGCAGGATGCAGATGTCCCAGACTGGCGAGTGAAGTGCTGAAAAGAAACGGCGTTCAGCCTCCTTTGTATGAGATGTTCCCAGGACGCTGAAAGAGCACTGTGGAAAGGGAGTTTTTTCTCCACTTCCTAAAGAGCTGGAAGCAGGACAAGATGTGGTTTGTCTCCCATTGAGGGGTGGATCCAGAACCAGTGCCTTGTGCCTTCCACCTCGAGAGCAATGGAGGGCATGGCTGAGAGCAAAGGGGCCTTTCTGACATAGCTGCTTTCCGACGCTCTCTAAGCAGTGTAAAATGGTGGTTGGAAAAAGGCATGCAGTTTATCGCCTCCTAAGCATGTGGATGCTCAATCATTTGGGAATCAGCACAGTTGCTTCAGGGGAAGATGTAGGCATTTCGTCTGAGCCGGGTTGGCAAGGTGGAAATGCGGCAGAAGCAGATGTTGCAGATTGGTGAGTTAAGGGCTGAAAAGACACGGTGTTCAGCTGCCTTTGTATGAGACGTTCCCAGGACGCTGTAAGAGCACTGTGGAATGCGAGTGCTTTCCCAGCTTCCTAAAGAGCTGGAAGCAGGACAGTTGATGGCTTGTCTCCAATTGAAGGATGGAGGCAGTGCTTTGTGCCTTCCACCTCTAGAGCAATGGAGGGCACGGCTGAGAGCAAAGGGCCCTTTCTGACATAGGTGCATTCTGACACTCTCTGACCCAGTGCACAATGGCGGTTTGTAAAAAGCCTATTGTCTGCTCCTGCTAAGCATGCGGAAGCACAGTCATCTGGGCCTCGTCCCCGTTGCTGAAGGGGAAGATGTAGACATTTCGTCTGAGCCGGGTTGGCAAGGTGGAAATGTGGCAGGAGCAGAAGTTCCAAATCTGCGAGTTAAGCGCTGAAAAGAAATGGCATAGCAGCTGCCTTTGTATGAGATGTTGCCAGGACACAGAAAGAGCACTGTTGAAAGCGAGTTCTTTCTCAGCTTCCTAAAGAGACGGAAGGAAGATGGTCTGTGGCTTGTCGCCCCTTGAGGGGGGGAGCCAGTGCATTGTGCATTCCACGTCTAGAGCAATGAAGGGCACGGCTGAGAGCAAAGGGGTCTTTCTGACATAGCTGCTTTCCGACACTCTCTCCAGCAGTGCACAATGGTGGTTGGAAAAAGGCGTGCAGTCTATCGCCTCCTAAGCACGTGGACGCTCAATCATTTGGGACTCAGCCCAGTTGCTTCAGGGGAAGATGTAGGCATTTCGTCTGAGCCAGGTTGGCAAGGTGGAATTGCGGCAGAAGCAGGAGTCCTAAAGCTGCGAGTTAAGGGCTGGGAAGAAATGCCATTTGAGCTGCCTTTGTATGAGAAGTTCCCCGGTCTGCTGTAACAGGACTGTGGAAAGCGAGTTGTTTGTCAGCTTCCTAAAGAGCTGGAGGCAAGACAGTTGATGGCCTGTCTCCAATTGAAGGATGGAGGCAGTGCTTTGTGCCTTCCACCTCTAGAGCAATGGAGGGCACGGCTGAGAGCAAAGGGCCCTTTCTGACATAGGTGCATTCTGACACTCTCTGACCCAGTGCACAAAGGCGGTTTGTAAAAAGCCTATTGTCTGCTCCTGCTAAGCATGTGGAAGCACAATCATGTGGGCTTCGCCCCCGTTGCTTAAGGGGAAGATGTAGGCATTTCGTCTGAGCCGGGTTGGCAAGGTGGAACTGTGGCAGAAGCACAAGTCCTAAAGCGGCCAGTTAAGCCCTGGGAAGAAATGCCATTTGAGCTGCCTCGGTATGAGAGTTTCCTCATATGCTGTAACAGCACTGTGGAAAGCGAGTTCTTTCTCAGCTTCCTAAAGAGCTGGAGGCAAGACAGTTTATGGCTTGTCTCCCATTGAAGGATGGAGGCAGTGCTTTGTGCCTTCCACCTCTACAGCAATGGAGGGCGCGGCTGAGAGTAAAGGGGTCTTTCTGCCATTGGTGCTTTCTGACACTCTCCCAACCATTGCACTTCGTGGTTAGTTAAAAGCCTATCGTCTCTCTCCTCCTCAGCATGTGGAACCACAATCATATGGGCCTCATCCCCATTGCTCAAGGGGAAGATGTAGGCATTTCGTCTGAGCCGGGTTGGCAAGGTGGAAACGTGCAGGATGCAGATGTCCCAGACTGGCGAGTGAAGTGCTGAAAAGAAACGGCGTTCAGCCTCCTTTGTATGAGATGTTCCCAGGACGCTGAAAGAGCACTGTGGAAAGGGAGTTTTTTCTCCACTTCCTAAAGAGCTGGAAGCAGGACAAGATGTGGTTTGTCTCCCATTGAGGGGTGGATCCAGAACCAGTGCCTTGTGCCTTCCACCTCGAGAGCAATGGAGGGCATGGCTGAGAGCAAAGGGGCCTTTCTGACATAGCTGCTTTCCGACGCTCTCTAAGCAGTGTAAAATGGTGGTTGGAAAAAGGCATGCAGTTTATCGCCTCCGAAGCATGTGGATGCTCAATCATTTGGGAATCAGCACAGTTGCTTCAGGGGAAGATGTAGGCATTTCGTCTGAGCCGGGTTGGCAAGGTGGAAATGCGGCAGAAGCAGATGTTGCAGATTGGTGAGTTAAGGGCTGAAAAGACACGGTGTTCAGCTGCCTTTGTATGAGACGTTCCCAGGACGCTGTAAGAGCACTGTGGAATGCGAGTGCTTTCCCAGCTTCCTAAAGAGCTGGAAGCAGGACAGTTGATGGCTTGTCTCCCATTGAAGGATGGAGGCAGTGCTTTGTGCCTTCCACCTCTAGAGCAATGGAGGGCACGGCTGAGAGCAAAGGGCCCTTTCTGACATAGGTGCATTCTGACACTCTCTGACCCAGTGCACAATGGCGGTTTGTAAAAAGCCTATTGTCTGCTCCTGCTAAGCATGCGGAAGCACAGTCATCTGGGCCTCGTCCCCGTTGCTGAAGGGGAAGATGTAGACATTTCGTCTGAGCCGGGTTGGCAAGGTGGAAATGTGGCAGGAGCAGAAGTTCCAAATCTGCGAGTTAAGCGCTGAAAAGAAATGGCATAGCAGCTGCCTTTGTATGAGATGTTGCCAGGACACAGAAAGAGCACTGTTGAAAGCGAGTTCTTGCTCAGCTTCCTAAAGAGACGGAAGGAAGATGGTCTGTGGCTTGTCGCCCCTTGAGGGGGGGGAGCCAGTGCATTGTGCATTCCACGTCTAGAGCAATGAAGGGCACGGCTGAGAGCAAAGGGGTCTTTCTGACATAGCTGCTTTCCGACACTCTCTCCAGCAGTGCACAATGGTGGTTGGAAAAAGGCGTGCAGTCTATCGCCTCCTAAGCACGTGGACGCTCAATCATTTCGGACTCAGCCCAGTTGCTTCAGGGGAAGATGTAGGCATTTCGTCTGAGCCGGGTTGGCAAGGTGGAATTGCGGCAGAAGCAGGAGTCCTAAAGCTGCGAGTTAAGGGCTGGGAAGAAATGCCATTTGAGCTGCCTTTGTATGAGAAGTTCCCCGGTCTGCTGTAACAGGACTGTGGAAAGCGAGTTGTTTGTCAGCTTCCTAAAGAGCTGGAGGCAAGACAGTTGATGGCTTGTCTCCAATTGAAGGATGGAGGCAGTGCTTTGTGCCTTCCACCTCTAGAGCAATGGAGGGCACGGCTGAGAGCAAAGGGCCCTTTCTGACATAGGTGCATTCTGACACTCTCTGACCCAGTGCACAAAGGCGGTTTGTAAAAAGCCTATTGTCTGCTCCTGCTAAGCATGTGGAAGCACAATCATGTGGGCTTCGCCCCCGTTGCTTAAGGGGAAGATGTAGGCATTTCGTCTGAGCCGGGTTGGCAAGGTGGAACTGTGGCAGAAGCACAAGTCCTAAAGCGGCCAGTTAAGCCCTGGGAGAAATGCCATTTGAGCTGCCTCGGTATGAGAGTTTCCTCATATGCTGTAACAGCACTGTGGAAAGCGAGTTCTTTCTCAGCTTCCTAAAGAGCTGGAGGCAAGACAGTTTATGGCTTGTCTCCCATTGAAGGATGGAGGCAGTGCTTTGTGCCTTCCACCTCTACAGCAACGGAGGGCGCGGCTGAGAGTAAAGGGGTCTTTCTGCCATTGGTGCTTTCTGACACTCTCCCAACCATTGCACTTCGTGGTTAGTTAAAAGCCTATCCTGTCTCTCCTCCTCAGCATGTGGAACCACAATCATATGGGCCTCATCCCCATTGCTCAAGGGGAAGATGTAGGCATTTCGTCTGAGCCGGGTTGGCAAGGTGGAAACGTGCAGGATGCAGATGTCCCAGACTGGCGAGTGAAGTGCTGAAAAGAAACGGCGTTCAGCCTCCTTTGTATGAGATGTTCCCTGGACGCTGAAAGAGCACTGTGGAAAGGGAGTTTTTTCTCCACTTCCTAAAGAGCTGGAAGCAGGACAAGATGTGGTTTGTCTCCCATTGAGGGGTGGATCCAGAACCAGTGCCTTGTGCCTTCCACCTCGAGAGCAATGGAGGGCATGGCTGAGAGCAAAGGGGCCTTTCTGACATAGCTGCTTTCCGACGCTCTCTAAGCAGTGTAAAATGGTGGTTGGAAAAAGGCATGCAGTTTATCGCCTCCGAAGCATGTGGATGCTCAATCATTTGGGAATCAGCACAGTTGCTTCAGGGGAAGATGTAGGCATTTCGTCTGAGCCGGGTTGGCAAGGTGGAAATGCGGCAGAAGCAGATGTTGCAGATTGGTGAGTTAAGGGCTGAAAAGACACGGTGTTCAGCTGCCTTTGTATGAGACGTTCCCAGGACGCTGTAAGAGCACTGTGGAATGCGAGTGCTTTCCCAGCTTCCTAAAGAGCTGGAAGCAGGACAGTTGATGGCTTGTCTCCAATTGAAGGATGGAGGCAGTGCTTTGTGCCTTCCACCTCTAGAGCAATGGAGGGCACGGCTGAGAGCAAAGGGCCCTTTCTGACATAGGTGCATTCTGACACTCTCTGACCCAGTGCACAATGGCGGTTTGTAAAAAGCCTATTGTCTGCTCCTGCTAAGCATGCGGAAGCACAGTCATCTGGGCCTCGTCCCCGTTGCTGAAGGGGAAGATGTAGACATTTCGTCTGAGCCGGGTTGGCAAGGTGGAAATGTGGCAGGAGCAGAAGTTCCAAATCTGCGAGTTAAGCGCTGAAAAGAAATGGCAGAGCAGCTGCCTTTGTATGAGATGTTGCCAGGACACAGAAACAGCACTGTTGAAAGCGAGTTCTTTCTCAGCTTCCTAAAGAGACGGAAGGAAGATGGTCTGTGGCTTGTCGCCACTTGATGGGAGGGAGCCAGTGCATTGTGCATTCCACGTCTAGAGCAATGAAGGGCACGGCTGAGAGCAAAGGGGTCTTTCTGACATAGCTGCTTTCCGACACTCTCTCCAGCAGTGCACAATGGTGGTTGGAAAAAGGCGTGCAGTCT
Organism: Equus przewalskii; assembly: GCF_037783145.1. Classification (NCBI taxonomy): domain Eukaryota; kingdom Metazoa; phylum Chordata; class Mammalia; order Perissodactyla; family Equidae; genus Equus; species Equus przewalskii. Next base: position 100,249 of record NW_027228466.1, read on the forward strand.
ATCGCCTCCTAAGCACGTGGACGCTCAATCATTTGGGACTCAGCCCAGTTGCTTCAGGGGAAGATGTAGGCATTTCGTCTGAGCCGGGTTGGCAAGGTGGAATTGTGGCAGAAGCAGAAGTTCCAAATCTGCGAGTTAAGCGCTGAAAAGAAATGGCATAGCAGCTGCCTTTGTATGAGATGTTGCCAGGACACAGAGAGAGCACTGTTGAAAGCGAGTTCTTTCTCAGCTTCCTAAAGAGACGGAAGGAAGATGGTCTGTGGCTTGTCGCCCCTTGACGGGGTGGAGCCAGTGCATTGTGCATTCCACGTCTAGAGCAATGAAGGGCACGGCTGAGAGCAAAGGGGTCTTTCTGACATAGCTGCTTTCCGACACTCTCTCCAGCAGTGCACAATGGTGGTTGGAAAAAGGCGTGCAGTCTATCGCCTCCTAAGCACGTGGACGCTCAATCATTTGGGACTCAGCCCAGTTGCTTCAGGGGAAGATGTAGGCATTTCGTCTGAGCCGGGTTGGCAAGGTGGAATTGCGGCAGAAGCAGGAGTCCTAAAGCTGCGAGTTAAGGGCTGGGAAGAAATGCCATTTGAGCTGCCTTTGTATGAGAAGTTCCCCGGTCTGCTGTAACAGGACTGTGGAAAGCGAGTTGTTTGTCAGCTTCCTAAAGAGCTGGAGGCAAGACAGTTGATGGCCTGTCTCCAATTGAAGGATGGAGGCAGTGCTTTGTGCCTTCCACCTCTAGAGCAATGGAGGGCACGGCTGAGAGCAAAGGGCCCTTTCTGACATAGGTGCATTCTGACACTCTCTGACCCAGTGCACAAAGGCGGTTTGTAAGAAGCCTATTGTCTGCTCCTGCTAAGCATGTGGAAGCGCAATCATGTGGGCTTCGCCCCCGTTGCTTAACGGGAAGATGTAGGCATTTCGTCTGAGCCGGGTTGGCAAGCTGGAACTGTGGCAGAAGCACAAGTCCTAAAGCGGCCAGTTAAGCCCTGGGAAGAAATGCCATTTGAGCTGCCTCGGTATGAGAGTTTCCTCATATGCTGTCACAGCACTGTGGAAAGCGAGTTCTTTCTCAGCTTCCTAAAGAGCTGGAGGCAAGACAGTTTATGGCTTGTCTCCCATTGAAGGATGGAGGCAGTGCTTTGTGCCTTCCACCTCTACAGCAATGGAGGGCGCGGCTGAGAGTAAAGGGGTCTTTCTGCCATTGGTGCTTTCTGACACTCTCCCAACCATTGCACTTCGTGGTTAGTTAAAAGCCTATCGTCTCTCTCCTCCTCAGCATGTGGAACCACAATCATATGGGCCTCATCCCCATTGCTCAAGGGGAAGATGTAGGCATTTCGTCTGAGCCGGGTTGGCAAGGTGGAAACGTGCAGGATGCAGATGTCCCAGACTGGCGAGTGAAGTGCTGAAAAGAAACGGCGTTCAGCCTCCTTTGTATGAGATGTTCCCAGGACGCTGAAAGAGCACTGTGGAAAGGGAGATTTTTCTCCACTTCCTAAAGAGCTGGAAGCAGGACAAGATGTGGTTTGTCTCCCATTGAGGGGTGGATCCAGAACCAGTGCCTTGTGCCTTCCACCTCGAGAGCAATGGAGGGCATGGCTGAGAGCAAAGGGGCCTTTCTGACATAGCTGCTTTCCGACGCTCTCTAAGCAGTGTAAAATGGTGGTTGGAAAAAGGCATGCAGTTTATCGCCTCCGAAGCATGTGGATGCTCAATCATTTGGGAATCAGCACAGTTGCTTCAGGGGAAGATGTAGGCATTTCGTCTGAGCCGGGTTGGCAAGGTGGAAATGCGGCAGAAGCAGATGTTGCAGATTGGTGAGTTAAGGGCTGAAAAGACACGGTGTTCAGCTGCCTTTGTATGAGACGTTCCCAGGACGCTGTAAGAGCACTGTGGAATGCGAGTGCTTTCCCAGCTTCCTAAAGAGCTGGAAGCAGGACAGTTGATGGCTTGTCTCCAATTGAAGGATGGAGGCAGTGCTTTGTGCCTTCCACCTCTAGAGCAATGGAGGGCACGGCTGAGAGCAAAGGGCCCTTTCTGACATAGGTGCATTCTGACACTCTCTGACCCAGTGCACAATGGCGGTTTGTAAAAAGCCTATTGTCTGCTCCTGCTAAGCATGCGGAAGCACAGTCATCTGGGCCTCGTCCCCGTTGCTGAAGGGGAAGATGTAGACATTTCGTCTGAGCCGGGTTGGCAAGGTGGAAATGTGGCAGGAGCAGAAGTTCCAAATCTGCGAGTTAAGCGCTGAAAAGAAATGGCATAGCAGCTGCCTTTGTATGAGATGTTGCCAGGACACAGAAAGAGCACTGTTGAAAGCGAGTTCTTTCTCAGCTTCCTAAAGAGACGGAAGGAAGATGGTCTGTGGCTTGTCGCCCCTTGAGGGGGGGAGCCAGTGCATTGTGCATTCCACGTCTAGAGCAATGAAGGGCACGGCTGAGAGCAAAGGGGTCTTTCTGACATAGCTGCTTTCCGACACTCTCTCCAGCAGTGCACAATGGTGGTTGGAAAAAGGCGTGCAGTCTATCGCCTCCTAAGCACGTGGACGCTCAATCATTTCGGACTCAGCCCAGTTGCTTCAGGGGAAGATGTAGGCATTTCGTCTGAGCCAGGTTGGCAAGGTGGAATTGCGGCAGAAGCAGGAGTCCTAGCCGGTTGGCAAGGTGGACTTGCGGCAGAAGCAGGAGTCCTAAAGCTGCGAGTTAAGGGCTGGGAAGAAATGCCATTTGAGCTGCCTTTGTATGAGAAGTTCCCCGGTCTGCTGTAACAGGACTGTGGAAAGCGAGTTGTTTGTCAGCTTCCTAAAGAGCTGGAGGCAAGACAGTTGATGGCCTGTCTCCAATTGAAGGATGGAGGCAGTGCTTTGTGCCTTCCACCTCTAGAGCAATGGAGGGCACGGCTGAGAGCAAAGGGCCCTTTCTGACATAGGTGCATTCTGACACTCTCTGACCCAGTGCACAAAGGCGGTTTGTAAAAAGCCTATTGTCTGCTCCTGCTAAGCATGTGGAAGCACAATCATGTGGGCTTCGCCCCCGTTGCTTAAGGGGAAGATGTAGGCATTTCGTCTGAGCCGGGTTGGCAAGGTGGAACTGTGGCAGAAGCACAAGTCCTAAAGCGGCCAGTTAAGCCCTGGGAGAAATGCCATTTGAGCTGCCTCGGTATGAGAGTTTCCTCGTATGCTGTAACAGCACTGTGGAAAGCGAGTTCTTTCTCAGCTTCCTAAAGAGCTGGAGGCAAGACAGTTTATGGCTTGTCTCCCATTGAAGGATGGAGGCAGTGCTTTGTGCCTTCCACCTCTACAGCAATGGAGGGCGCGGCTGAGAGTAAAGGGGTCTTTCTGCCATTGGTGCTTTCTGACACTCTCCCAACCATTGCACTTCGTGGTTAGTTAAAAGCCTATCGTCTCTCTCCTCCTCAGCATGTGGAACCACAATCATATGGGCCTCATCCCCATTGCTCAAGGGGAAGATGTAGGCATTTCGTCTGAGCCGGGTTGGCAAGGTGGAAACGTGCAGGATGCAGATGTCCCAGACTGGCGAGTGAAGTGCTGAAAAGAAACGGCGTTCAGCCTCCTTTGTATGAGATGTTCCCTGGACGCTGAAAGAGCACTGTGGAAAGGGAGTTTTTTCTCCACTTCCTAAAGAGCTGGAAGCAGGACAAGATGTGGTTTGTCTCCCATTGAGGGGTGGATCCAGAACCAGTGCCTTGTGCCTTCCACCTCGAGAGCAATGGAGGGCATGGCTGAGAGCAAAGGGGCCTTTCTGACATAGCTGCTTTCCGACGCTCTCTAAGCAGTGTAAAATGGTGGTTGGAAAAAGGCATGCAGTTTATCGCCTCCGAAGCATGTGGATGCTCAATCATTTGGGAATCAGCACAGTTGCTTCAGGGGAAGATGTAGGCATTTCGTCTGAGCCGGGTTGGCAAGGTGGAAATGCGGCAGAAGCAGATGTTGCAGATTGGTGAGTTAAGGGCTGAAAAGACACGGTGTTCAGCTGCCTTTGTATGAGACGTTCCCAGGACGCTGTAAGAGCACTGTGGAATGCGAGTGCTTTCCCAGCTTCCTAAAGAGCTGGAAGCAGGACAGTTGATGGCTTGTCTCCAATTGAAGGATGGAGGCAGTGCTTTGTGCCTTCCACCTCTAGAGCAATGGAGGGCACGGCTGAGAGCAAAGGGCCCTTTCTGACATAGGTGCATTCTGACACTCTCTGACCCAGTGCACAATGGCGGTTTGGAAAAAGCCTATTGTCTGCTCCTGCTAAGCATGCGGAAGCACAGTCATCTGGGCCTCGTCCCCGTTGCTGAAGGGGAAGATGTAGACATTTCGTCTGAGCCGGGTTGGCAAGGTGGAAATGTGGCAGGAGCAGAAGTTCCAAATCTGCGAGTTAAGCGCTGAAAAGAAATGGCAGAGCAGCTGCCTTTGTATGAGATGTTGCCAGGACACAGAAAGAGCACTGTTGAAAGCGAGTTCTTTCTCAGCTTCCTAAAGAGACGGAAGGAAGATGGTCTGTGGCTTGTCGCCCCTTGAGGGGGGGAGCCAGTGCATTGTGCATTCCACGTCTAGAGCAATGAAGGGCACGGCTGAGAGCAAAGGGGTCTTTCTGACATAGCTGCTTTCCGACACTCTCTCCAGCAGTGCACAATGCTGGTTGGAAAAAGGCGTGCAGTCTATCGCCTCCTAAGCACGTGGACGCTCAATCATTTGGGACTCAGCCCAGTTGCTTCAGGGGAAGATGTAGGCATTTCGTCTGAGCCGGGTTGGCAAGGTGGAATTGCGGCAGAAGCAGGAGTCCTAAAGCTGCGAGTTAAGGGCTGGGAAGAAATGCCATTTGAGCTGCCTTTGTATGAGAAGTTCCCCGGTCTGCTGTAACAGGACTGTGGAAAGCGAGTTGTTTGTCAGCTTCCTAAAGAGCTGGAGGCAGGACAGTTGATTGCTTGTCCTCCAATTGAAGGATGAAGGCAGTGCTTTGTGCCTTCCACCTCTAGAGCAATGGAGGGCACGGCTGAGAGCAAAGGGCCCTTTCTGACAGAGGTGCATTCTGACACTCTCTGAACCAGTGCACAAAGGCGGTTGGTAAAAAGCCTATTGTCTGCTCCTGCTAAGCATGTGGAAGCACAATTATGTGGGCTTCGCCCCCGTTGCTTAAGGGGAAGATGTAGGCATTTCGTCTGAGCCGGGTTGGCAAGGTGGAACTGTGGCAGAAGCACAAGTCCTAAAGCGGCCAGTTAAGCCCTGGGAAGAAATGCCATTTGAGCTGCCTCGGTATGAGAGTTTCCTCGTATGCTGTAACAGCACTGTGGAAAGCGAGTTCTTTCTCAGCTTCCTAAAGAGCTGGAGGCAAGACAGTTTATGGCTTGTCTCCCCTTGAAGGATGGAGGCAGTGCTTTGTGCCTTCCACCTCTACAGCAATGGAGGGCGCGGCTGAGAGTAAAGGGGTCTTTCTGCCATTGGTGCTTTCTGACACTCTCCCAACCATTGCACTTCGTGGTTAGTTAAAAGCCTATCGTCTCTCTCCTCCTCAGCATGTGGAACCACAATCATATGGGCCTCATCCCCATTGCTCAAGGGGAAGATGTAGGCATTTCGTCTGAGCCGGGTTGGCAAGGGCGAAATGTGCAGGATGCAGATGTCCCAGACTGGCGAGTGAAGTGCTGAAAAGAAACGGCGTTCAGCCTCCTTTGTACGAGATGTTCCCAGGACGCAGAAAGAGCACTGTGGAAAGGGAGATTTTTCTCCACTTCCTAAAGAGCTGGAAGCAGGACAAGATGTGGTTTGTCTCCCATTGAGGGGTGGATCCAGAACCAGTGCCTTGTGCCTTCCACCTCGAGAGCAATGGAGGGCATGGCTGAGAGCAAAGGGGCCTTTCTGACATAGCTGCTTTCCGACGCTCTCTAAGCAGTGTAAAATGGTGGTTGGAAAAAGGCATGCAGTTTATCGCCTCCTAAGCATGTGGATGCTCAATCAGTTGGGAATCAGCACAGTTGCTTCAGGGGAAGATGTAGGCATTTCGTCTGAGCCGGGTTGGCAAGGTGGAAATGCGGCAGAAGCAGATGTTGCAGATTGGTGAGTTAAGGGCTGAAAAGACACGGTGTTCAGCTGCCTTTGTATGAGACGTTCCCAGGACGCTGTAAGAGCACTGTGGAATGCGAGTGCTTTCCCAGCTTCCTAAAGAGCTGGAAGCAGGACAGTTGATGGCTTGTCTCCAATTGAAGGATGGAGGCAGTGCTTTGTGCCTTCCACCTCTAGAGCAATGGAGGGCACGGCTGAGAGCAAAGGGCCCTTTCTGACATAGGTGCATTCTGACACTCTCTGACCCAGTGCACAATGGCGGTTTGTAAAAAGCCTATTGTCTGCTCCTGCTAAGCATGCGGAAGGACAGTCATCTGGGCCTCGTCCCCGTTGCTGAATGGGAAGATGTAGACATTTCGTCTGAGCCGGGTTGGCAAGGTGGAAATGTGGCAGGAGCAGAAGTTCCAAATCTGCGAGTTAAGCGCTGAAAAGAAATGGCATAGCAGCTGCCTTTGTATGAGATGTTGCCAGGACACAGAAAGAGCACTGTTGAAAGCGAGTTCTTTCTCAGCTTCCTAAAGAGACGGAAGGAAGATGGTCTGTGGCTTGTCGCCACTTGAGGGGGGGGAGCCAGTGCATTGTGCATTCCACGTCTAGAGCAATGAAGGGCACGGCTGAGAGCAAAGGGGTCTTTCTGACATAGCTGCTTTCCGACACTCTCTCCAGCAGTGCACAATGGTGGTTGGAAAAAGGCGTGCAGTCTATCGCCTCCTAAGCACGTGGACGCTCAATCATTTGGGACTCAGCCCAGTTGCTTCAGGTTAAGATGTAGGCATTTCGTCTGAGCCGGGTTGGCAAGGTGGAAATCCGGAAGAAGCAGGAGTCCTAAAGCTGCGAGTTAAGGGCTGGGAAGAAATGCCATTTGAGCTGCCTTTTTATGAGAAGTTCCCCGGTGTGCTATAACAGGACTGTGGAAAGCGAGTTGTTTGTCAGCTTCCTAAAGAGCTGGAGGCAAGACAGTTGATGGCTTGTCTCCAATTGAAGGATGGAGGCAGTGCTTTGTGCCTTCCACCTCTAGAGCAATGGAGGGCACGGCTGAGAGCAAAGGGCCCTTTCTGACAGAGGTGCATTCTGACACTCTCTGAACCAGTGCACAAAGGCGGTTTGTAAAAAGCCTATTGTCTGCTCCTGCTAAGCATGTGGAAGCACAATCATGTGGGCTTCGCCCCCGTTGCTTAAGGGGAAGATGTAGGCATTTCGTCTGAGCCGGGTTGGCAAGGTGGAACTGTGGCAGAAGCAGAAGTCCTAAAGCGGCCAGTTAAGCCCTGGGAAGAAATGGCATTTGAGCTGCCTCGGTATGAGAGTTTCCTCGTATGCTGTAACAGCACTGTGGAAAGCGAGTTCTTTCTCAGCTTCCTAAAGAGCTGGAGGCAAGACAGTTTATGGCTTGTCTCCCCTTGAAGGATGGAGGCAGTGCTTTGTGCCTTCCACCTCTACAGCAATGGAGGGCGCGGCTGAGAGTAAAGGGGTCTTTCTGCCATTGGTGCTTTCTGACACTCTCCCAACCATTGCAATTCGTGGTTAGTTAAAAGCCTATCGTGTCTCTCCTCCTCAGCATGTGGAACCACAATCATATGGGCCTCATCCCCATTGCTCAAGGGGAAGATGTAGGCATTTCGTCTGAGCCGGGTTGGCAAGGTGGAAACGTGCAGGATGCAGATGTCCCAGACTGGCGAGTGAAGTGCTGAAAAGAAACGGCGTTCAGCCTCCTTTGTATGAGATGTTCCCAGGACGCTGAAAGAGCACTGTGGAAAGGGAGATTTTTCTCCACTTCCTAAAGAGCTGGAAGCAGGACAAGATGTGGTTTGTCTCCCATTGAGGGGTGGATCCAGAACCAGTGCCCTGTGCCTTCCACCTCGAGAGCAATGGAGGGCATGGCTGAGAGCAAAGGGGCCTTTCTGACATAGCTGCTTTCCGACGCTCTCTAAGCAGTGTAAAATGGTGGTTGGAAAAAGGCATGCAGTTTATCGCCTCCTAAGCATGTGGATGCTCAATCATTTGGGAATCAGCACAGTTGCTTCAGGGGAAGATGTAGGCATTTCGTCTGAGCCGGGTTGGCAAGGTGGAAATGCGGCAGAAGCAGATGTTGCAGATTGGTGAGTTAAGGGCTGAAAAGACACGGTGTTCAGCTGCCTTTGTATGAGACGTTCCCAGGACGCTGTAAGAGCACTGTGGAATGCGAGTGCTTTCCCAGCTTCCTAAAGAGCTGGAAGCAGGACAGTTGATGGCTTGTCTCCAATTGAAGGATGGAGGCAGTGCTTTGTGCCTTCCAGCTCTAGAGCAATGGAGGGCACGGCTGAGAGCAAAGGGCCCTTTCTGACATAGGTGCATTCAGACACTCTCTGACCCAGTGCACAATGGCAATTTGTAAAAAGCCTATTGTCTGCTCCTGCTAAGCATGCGGAAGCACAGTCATCTGGGCCTCGTCCCCGTTGCTGAAGGGGAAGATGTAGACATTTCGTCTGAGCCGGGTTGGCAAGGTGGAAATGTGGCAGGAGCAGAAGTTCCAAATCTGCCAGTTAAGCGCTGAAAAGAAATGGCATAGCAGCTGCCTTTTTATGAGATGTTGCCAGGACACAGAAAGAGCACTGTTGAAAGCGAGTTCTTTCTCAGCTTCCTAAAGAGACGGAAGGAAGATGGTCTGTGGCTTGTCGCCACTTGAGGGGGGGAGAGCCAGTGCATTGTGCATTCCACATCTAGAGCAATGAAGGGCACGGCTGAAGAGCAAAGGGGTCTTTCTGACATAGCTGCTTTCCGACACTCTCTCCAGCAGTGCACAATGGTGGTTGGAAAAAGGCGTGCAGTCTATCGGCTCCTAAGCACGTGGACGCTCAATCATTTGGGACTCAGCCCAGTTGCTTCAGGGGAAGATGTAGGCATTTCGTCTGAGCCGGGTTGGCAAGGTGGAACTGTGGCAGAAGCACAAGTCCTAAAGCGGCCAGTTAAGCCCTGGGAAGAAATGGCATTTGAGCTGCCTCGGTATGAGAGTTTCCTCGTATGCTGTAACAGCCCTGTGGAAAGCCAGTTCTTTCTCAGCTTCCTAAAGAGCTGGAGGCAAGACAGTTTATGGCCTGTCTCCCATTGAAGGATGGAGGCAGTGCTTTGTGCCTTCCACCTCTACAGCAATGGAGGGCACGGCTGAGAGTAAAGGGGTCTTTCTGCCATTGGTGCTTTCGGACACTCTCGCAACCATTGCACTTCGTGGTTAGTTAAAAGCCTATTGTGTCTCTCCTCCTCAGCATGTGGAACCACAATCATATGGGCCTCATCCCCATTGCTCAAGGGGAAGATGTAGGCATTTCGTCTGAGCCGGGTTGGCAAGGTAGAAACGTGCAGGATGCAGATGTTCCAGACTGGCGAGTGAAGTGCTGAAAAGAAAGGGCGTTCAGCCTCCTTTGTAGGAGATGTTCCCAGGACGCTGAAAGAGCACTGTGGAAAGGGAGTTTTTTCTCCACTTCCTAAAGAGCTGGAAGCAGGACAAGATGTGGTTTGTCTCCCATTGAGGGGTGGATCCAGAACCAGTGCCTTGTGCCTTCCACCTCGAGAGCAATGGAGGGCATGGCTGAGAGCAAAGGGGCCTTTCTGACATACCTGCTTTCCGACGCTCTCTAAGCACTGTAAAATGGTGGTTGTAAAAAGGCATGCAGTTTATCGCCTCCTAAGCATGTGGATGCTCAATCATTTGGGAATCAGCACAGTTGCTTCAGGGGAAGATGTAGGCATTTCGTCTGAGCTGGGTTGGCAAGGTGGAAATGCGGCAGAAGCAGATGTTGCAGATTGGTGAGTTAAGGGCTGAAAAGACACGGTGTTCAGCTGCCTCTTTATGAGACGTTCCCAGGACGCTGTAAGAGAACTGTGGAATGCGAGTGCTTTCCCAGCTTCCTAAAGAGCTGGAAGCAGGACAGTTGCTGGCTTGTCTCCAATTGAAGGATGGAGGCAGTGCTTTGTGACTTCCACCTCTAGAGCAATGGAGGGCACGGCTGAGAGCAAAGGGCCCTTTCTGACATAGGTGCATTCTGACACTCTCTGACCCAGTGCACAATGGCGGTTTGTAAAAAGCCTATTGTCTGCTCCTGCTAAGCATGCGGAAGCACAGTCATCTGGGCCTCGTCCCCGTTGCTGAAGGGGAAGATGTAGACATTTCGTCTGAGCTGGGTTGGCAAAGTGGATATGTGGCAGGAGCATAAGTTCCAAATCTGCGAATTAAGCACTGAAAAGAAATGGCATATCAGCTGCCTTTGTACGAGATGTTGCCAGGACACTGAAAGAGCACTGTTGAAAGCGAGTTCTTGCTCAGCTTCCTAAAGAGATGGAAGGAAGATGGTCTTTGGCTTGTCGCCCTTTGGGGGCGGGAACCAGTGCATTGTGCATTCCACGTCTAGAGCAATGAAGGGCACGGCTGAGAGCAAAGGGGTCTTTCTGACATAGCTGCTTTCCGACACTCTCTCCAGCAGTGCACAATGCTGGTTGGAAAAAGGCGTGCAGTCTATCACCTCCTAAGCACGTGGACGCTCAATCATTTGGGACTCAGCCCAATTGCTTCAGGGGAAGATGTAGGCATTTCGTCTTAGCCGGGTTGGCAAGGTGGAATTGCGGCAGAAGCAGGAGTCCTAAAGCTGCGAATTAAGGGCTGGGAAGAAATACCATTTGAGCTGCCTTTGTAAGAGAGGTTCCTGGTATGCTGTAACTAGACTTTGGAAAGCGAGTTGTTTGGCAGCTTCCTAAAGAGCTGGAGGCAAGACAGTTTATGGCTTGTCTCCCATTGAAGGATGCAGGCAGTGCTTTGTGCCTTCCACCTCTAAAGCAATGGAGGGCATGGCTGAGAGCAAAGGGGGCTTTCTGCCACAGGTGCTTTCTGATCCCCTGCAGGGGTGGTGCCAGTGCCTTGTGCCTCCTGCCTCTAGAGGAATTGATGCCACGGCCGAGAGTAAAGGGCCTTTCTGACATTGGTGCTTTCTGACACTCCCCCAACCATTGCTCAAAGGCGGTTTGTTCAAAGCCTATTGTGTGTCTCCTCCTCAACATGTGGAACCACAATCATCCGGGCCTTGTCCCCATTGCTCAAGGGGAAGATGTAGGCATTTCTTCTGAGCCGGGTTGGCAAGGTGGAGATGCGGCAGAAGCGGATGTTGCAGATTGGCGAGTTAAGGGCTGAAAAGACACGGCGTTCAGCTGCCTTGGTATGAGATGTTCCCAGGACGCTGTAAGAGCACTGTGGAATGCGAGTGCTTTCCCAGCTTCCTAAAGAGCTGGAAGCAGGAGAGTTGCTGGCTTGTCTCCAATTGAAGGATGGAGGCAGTGCTTTGTGCCTTTCACCTCTAGAGCAATGGAGGGCACGGCTGAGAGCAAAGGGCCCTTTCTGACATGGTGCTTTCTGACACTCCCCCAACCATTGCTCAAGGGCGGTTGGTTAAAAGCCTATTGTCTCTCTCCTACTAAGCAGGTGAAACCACAATCATTCGGGCCTCGTCCCCATTGCTTAAGGGGAAGTTGTAGGCATTTCGTCTGAGCCGGGTTGACAAGGGGGAAATGTGGCACATGCAGATGTTCCAGATCGGCGAGTGAAGTGCTGCAAGAAACGGCATTCAGTTGCCTTTGTATGAGATGTTCACTGGACGCTCTAAGAGCACTATGGAATGCGAGCTCTTTCTCAGCGTCCTAAAGAGCTGGACACAAGAAGGTGTGTGGTTCGTCTGCCATTGAGGGGTGGAGCCAGAGGCAGTGCATTGTGCCTTCCTCCTCTAGAGCAATTCAGGGCATGGCTGAGATCAAAGGGACCTTTCTGACATAGGTGCTTTCTGACACTCTCTCCACCAGTGCACAATCGTGATTGTAAAAAGCCTGTCTCTCTCCTCTTAAGCATGTGGAAGCACAGTCATATGGGCCTCGTCCCCGTTGCTGAAGGGGAAGATGTAGGCATTTCGTCGCAGCCCGGATGGCAAGGTAGAAATGTGGCAGAAACAGAAGTTCCAAATCGGCAAGTTAAGGGCTGAAAAGAAACGGCGTTTCAGCTGCCTTTGTATGAGATGTTCCCTGGACTCTGTAAGATCACTGTTGAAAGCGAGTTCCTTCTCAGCTTCCTAAAGAGATGGAAGCAAGGTGGTCTGTGGCTTGTCCCCCCTTGAGGGGGGGAGCCAGTGCATTGTGCATTCCACGTCTAGAGCAATGAAGGGCACGGCTGAGAGCAAAGGGGTCTTTCTGACATAGCTGCTTTCCGACACTCTCTCCAGCAGTGCACAATGGTGGTTGGAAAAAGGCGTGCAGTCTATCGCCTCCTAAGCACGTGGACGCTCAATCATTTGGGACTCAGCCCAGTTGCTTCAGGGGAAGATGTAGGCATTTCGTCTGAGCCGTGTTGGCAAGGTGCAATTGTGGCAGAAGCAGAAGTTCTAAAGTGGCGAGTTAAGGGCTGGCAAGAAAGGCCGTTTTACCTGCATTTCTATGACACTTTCCCCAGAGGTGGTTCCCGGGAGTCGAGCAGGTGTTTCCAGAATGCTCAGCAGGTGGTTCCAGTCTTTCACGGAAGTGGTCTGTGGCGTCCAGCACGTGGTTCTGGCACATCTGAGGGGCGGTTCCGGGATGAATGGCAGGTTATTCCAGAGTGTCAGCAAGTGGTTCTGGCATAGCCGGCAGGTGATTTTGGTGTATCCAGCAGATGGTTCCAGCGAGTCGAGCATGTGGTTCCAGCGTGCTCGTAAGGTGGTTCAGGCATGTCCGAAAGGTGGTTCCGGTTACTCCGGGAGGTGGTTCCGGCGTGTCCGGCACGTTTTTCAGGCACGTCTGAGGGGTGGTTCTGGCATGCACGGCAGGTGATTCCGGAGTGTCTGCCAAGTGGTTCCCTCGTAGCTGGCAGGTGGTTCAGGCGGGTCCAGCAGGTGGTTCTGGGGAGTGGATCAGGTGGTTCTGGCATGCTCGGCAGGTGCTTCTGGCGTCTCCTGCACGTGGTTCTGGTACGCATGAGAGGTTGTTCCGGCACGCCAGGCAGGTGATTTTGGAGTGTCCGGCAAGTGGTTCTGACATAGCCGGCAGCTGATTTTGGCATGTCCGGCAGGTGGCTCCAGAGAGTCGAGCAGGTTGTTCCGGCATGCTCAGCAGGTGGTTCCGGCGGGTCCGGCAGGTGGTTCTGGTCTGTCCAGTAGGTGGTTCTGGCGTGTCCGGCACGTGCTTCCGGCACGTCTGAGAGGGGGTTCTGGCATGACCGGCGGGTGATTCAATAGAGTCGGCCACGTGGTTCTGGCCTAGCCGGCAGGTGATTTTGTCATCTTTGGCAGGTGGTTCGTGCGAGTCGAGCAGGAGGTTCCGGCGTGCTCGGCAGGTGCATCCAGTGTCTCTGGCACGTGTTTCTGGCACGTCTGAGAGGTGGTTCTGGCATGCCCGACAGGTGATCCCGGAGTGTCCGGCAAGTGGTTCTGGCATAGCCAGCAGGTGATTTTGGCCTGTCCGGCAGATGATTTTGATGTGTCCGGCAGGTGTTTCAGGTGAGCTGATCATGTGGTTCCGGTGTTCTCGGCAGGTGATTCCGGCGTGTCCGGCCGGTGGTTCCGGTCTGTCCGGTAGTGGGTCCCGGCGTGTGCCGCACATGGTTCTGCTTTGTCTGAGAGGTGGGGCCCGCATGCCCAGCAGGTGATTCCGGACTCTCCGCCACGTGGTTCTGGCACATCTGAGTGGTGGTACTGGCATGCCTGGCAGGTGATCCCGGAGACTCCTCCATGTGGTTCTGGCCTAGACCGCAGGTGATTTTGGCGTGTCCAGCACGTGGATCCGGCATGCTCGTCAGGTGGTTCGGGCAGGTACGGTAGGTGGTTCCGGTATGTCCGAGAGATGTTTCCGGCGTGTCTGGCACGTGGTTCCGGCACGTCTGACAGGTGGTTCAGGCATGTCCGGCAGGTGATTCCGATTGTCCACCAAGTGGTTCTTGGGTAGCCGGCAGGTGATTCTGGCGTGTCCCACAGGTGGTTCTGACGATTCAAGCAGGTGCTTCCGGCTAGCTCGGCAGGTGCTTCTGGCGCCTCTGACACTTGACTTCGGCACAGTTGAGAGGTGGGTCCGGTGTTTCTGGCAGCTGATTCCAGAAAGTCCAGCAAGTGGTTCTGGCACAGCCAGCAGGTGATTTTTGCGTGTCCGGCAGGTGGTTCCGTTGTGTCCGGTAGGTGGTACCGGCGTCTCTGGAACATGGTTCTGGCAAGTCTGAGAGGTTGTGTCAGCATGCCCTTCACGTGATTCCGGCTGGTCCGCCAAGTGGTTCTGGTGTAGCAGGCTGGTGATTTTGGCATGTCCGGCAGGTGGGACCGGTGAGTCAAGCAGGTGGTTCTGGCGAGTGTTTCCTGTGTTTCCAGTCTGTCCGGGAGATGGTTCCGGCCTGGCCGGCACGTGCTTCTGGCACTTCTGAGAGGTTGTGCTGGCATGCCCGGCAGGTTATTCTGGAGTGTCCGCCAAGTGGCCCTGGCATAGCCGGCATGTGATTTTGGCGTGTCCGGCAGGCGGTTCTGTGGAGTGGAGCAGGTGGTTCTGTCATACTCTGCAGGTGGTACCGGCGTGTCCGGAACTTGTTTTGGCAAGTCTGAGAGGTGGATCCGGCATGCACGACAGGTGATTCCGGAGTGTCCGGGATGTGGTTCTGGCACCTCTGAGAGGTGGTTCTGGCATGCCCGACAGGTGATTCTGGAGTGTCCGTCGAGTGGTTCTGGCGTACCTGGCAGGTGATTTTGGCGTGTCCGGCAGGTGTTTCTTGCGAGTCGAGCAGGTGGCTCAGGCATGCGCAGCAGGTGCTTCGGTGTGTCCGGCACGTGATTCTGGTGTGTCTGAGAGCTGGTTCTGGCATGTCTGGCAGATGATTCCGGAGTGTTCGCCAAGTGGTTCTGGCATAGGCGGCAGGTGATTTTGGCGTGTCAGGTAGTTGGTTCCGGCGAGTCGAGCAGGTGGTTCCGGCGTGCTCGGCAGGTGGTTCAGGCGGGACAGGCAGGTGGTTTTGGTCTGTTGGGGTGTGGTTCCGGCATCTGAGGCACATGGTTCTGCCACGTCTGAGAGGTGGTTCTGGACGGCCCGACAGGTGTTTCCGGAGTGTCTGCCAAGTGGTTCTGGTGGAGCTGACAGGTGATGTTGGCGTGACCGGCAGGTGGTTCCAGCAAGCCCGGCAGGTGATTCCGAAGTGTTCACCAACTGGTTGTGGCATAGCCGGCACGTGATTTTGGTGTGTCAGGCAGGTGGCTGTGGCGAGTCGAGCAGGTGGTTCCGGCGTGCACGGCAGGTGACTCCGGAGTGTTCGCCAAATGGTTCTGGCGTTGCCGGCAGGTGATTTTGCATGTCCCGCGGTGGTTCCGGCGAGTCGAGCCGGTGGTTCCAGCGTGTCCGGAAGGTGGTTCCGGTCTGTCCGGCAGGTGGTTCTGGGGTGTATGGCACGATGTTCTGGCACGTCTGAGAGGTTGTGTCGGCATGCCCTTCATGTGATTCCAGCTTGTCCGCCAAGTGGTTCTGGTGTAGCGGGCAGGTGATTTTGGCATGTCCGGCAGGTGGGACCGGTGAGTCAAGCAGGTGGTTCCTGTGAGTGTTTCCTTGGTTCTGGTCTGTCTGGCAGGTGGTTCCGGTCTGTCTGGGAGATGGTTCCGGCCTGTTCGGCACGTGCTTCTGGCACTTCTGAGAGGTTGTGCTGGCATGTCCGACAAGTGATTCTGGAGTGTCTGCCAAGTGGTTCTGGCGTAGCCAGCAAGTGATTTTGGCGTGTCCGGCTGGTGGTTCTGTGGAGTGGATCAGGAACTTCCAGCATTCTCGGCAGGTGCTTCCGCCGTCTCCGGCATGTGGTTGTGGCACCTCTGAGAGGTGGTTCCGGCATGCCCGGCAGGTGATTCTGGACTGTCCGACAAGTGGTTCTGGCGTAGCCAACAGGTGATTTTGCATGTCCGGCGTTGGTTCCGGCTGGTCGAGCTGGTGGTTCCAGCGTGCTCGACCGTTGGTTCAGGCAGGTCCGGCAGGTGGTACCGGTCTGTCTGGCAGGTGGTTCTGTGGTGTCAGGCACAAGGTTCTGGCACGTCTGAGAGGCTGTGCCGGCATGCCCCTCACGTGATTCTGGCTTGTCCCCCAAGTGGTTCTGGTGTAGCCGGCAGGTGATTTTGGCGTGTCCGGCAGCTGGTTCTGGGGAGTGGATCAGGAACTTACGGCATTCTCGGCAGGTGCTTCCGCTGTCTCCGGCATGTGGTTGTGGCACCACTGAGAGGTGGTTCCAACATGCCCAACAGGTGATTCTGGAGTGTCCGACAAGTGCCTGTGGCATAGCCGGCAGGTGAGTTTGGCGTGTCTGGCAGGTGGTTCTGGCGAGTCAAGCAGGTGGTCCCGGCGTGTCCGGCAGGTGATTCCGGTTTGTCCTGGAGGTGGTTCCGGAGTATCTGCCAAGTGGTTCTGGCGTAGCCGGCAGGTGATTTTGGCGTGTCTGGCAGGTGGTTCTGGCGAGTCGAGCAGATGGTTCCGGCATGCTCGGCAGGTGCTTCAGGGGTCATTGGCACATGGTTCTGGCATGTGTGAGAGGTGGTTCCAGCATGCGTGGCAGGTGGTTCCGGGTTGTCCTGAAGATGCTTCTGGTCTGTCCGGGAGCTGGTTCCAGCACGGCCGGCATGTGGTTCTGGCACGTCTGTGAGGCGCTTCAGGCGTGCCCGGCAGGTGATACCTGGGTGTCCGCCAAGTGGTTCTGGCGTCACCGGCAGCTTATTTTGGTGTGTCCAGCAGGTCTTTCCTGCTTTTTGGGCTCGTGGCTCTGGCTTGTAAGACAGATGCTTGTGGCATTTCTGGCCCCCGTTCTTTCATACTCCTCAGCTGGTTTCAGTGTTTCTGGCTCCTGTTTGTGGCATATCCAACAGGTATTTACAATGTGTCTGGCATGTCGTTGTGCTATGTTTGGAATCTGGTTCCGTCATGTCATTGTGTGCGGCTGGCATGTTGAAGAGATGGTTCTGCAGTGTCAGAATGGCTGTTCCACTGTGTCCGGCAGGTGGTTACAGGTGGTTCCGGCATGCAACGTGGGTGCTTCTGGTATGCCTGTTGGGTCATACTGGCATGAATGTGTGGCCCTTTGAGAGTGTGCAGAGGGTGTTTTTGGTATGTCTCCTGGGGTTTTCTGGCACATAAGGGGCATGATTCCTTTTTATACGTCAGGTGAGTTTGTTCTCAGCTTCCTAAAGAGATGGAAGGAAGATGGTCTGTGGCTTGTGGCCCCTTGAGGGGTGGAGCCAATGCATTGTGCATTCCAATCTAGAGCAATGGAGGGCATGGCTGAGGGCAAAAGGGTCTTTCTGACATAGCTGCATTCTGACGCTCTCTCCACCAGTGCACAATGGTGTTTGGAAAAAGGCTTACAGTCTATCGCCTCCTGAGCAGGTGGATGCTAAATCATTTGGGACTCAGCCCAGTTGCTTCAGGGGAAGATGTAGGCATTTCGTCTGAGCCGGATTGGGAAGGTAGAACTGCGGCAGAAGCCAAAGTCATAAAGCGGCGAGTTAAGCGCTGGGAAGAAATGGCATTTGAGCTGACTTTGTATGAGAGTTTCCTCGTATGCTGTACAGCACTGTGGAAAGCGAGTTCTTTTCAGCTTCCTAAAGAGCTGGAGGCAAGACAGTTTATGGCTTGTCTCCCATTGAAGGAAAGAGGCAGTGCTTTGTGCTTTCCACCTGCAGAGCAATGGAGGGCATGGCTGAGAGCCCAGGGGGCTTTCTGCCATTGGTGCTTTCTGATACCCTTCAGGGGTGGTGCCAGTGCCTTGTGCCTCCTACCTCTAGAGGAATGGAGGGCAAGACCAAGAGTAAAGGGACTCTCTGAAATTGGTGGTTTCTGACACTGCCCCAACCATTGCTCATGGACGGTTGGTTAAAAGCCTATTGTCTGTCTCCTCCTCAGCATGTGGAACCACAATCATCCAGGCCTCGTCCCCATTGCTCAAGGGGCAGATGTAGGCATTTCGTCTGAGCTGGGTGGGCAAGGTGGAAATGCAGCAGAAGCAGATGTTGCAGATTGGCGAGTTAAGGGCTGAAAAGACACGGTGTTCAGGTGCCTTTGTATGAGATGTTCCCAGGATGCTGCAAGAGCACTGTGGAATGGGGGTGCTTTCCCAGCTTCCTAAAGAGCTGGAAGCAGGACAGTTTATGGCTTGTCTCCAATTGAAGGATGGAGGCAGTGCTTTGTGCCTTCCACCTCTAGAGCAATGGAGGGCACGGCTGAGAGCAAAGGGTCCTTTCTGACATAGGTGCATTCTGACACTCTCTGACCCAGTGAACAATGGCAGTTTGTAAAAAGCCTATTGTCTGCTCCTGCTAAGCATGTGGAAGCACAATCATCTGGGCCTCGTGCCCGCTGCTGGAGGGGAAGATGTAGGCATTTTGTCTGAGCCTGGTTGGCAAGGTGGAAATCTGGAAGAAGCAGAACTTCCAAATCGGTGAGTTAAGCGCTGAAAAGAAACGGCATATCAGGTGCCTTTGTATGAGATGTTGCCAGGACACAGAAAGAGCACTGTTGAAAAGGAGTTCTTTCTCAGCTATTAGAAGAGATGGAAGGATGATGGTCTGTGGCTTGTCGCCCCTTGAGGGGTGGAGCCAGTGCATTGTGCATTCCACGTCTAGAGCAATGGAGGGCACGGCTGCCTGCAAAGGGGTCTTTCTGACACAGCTGCTTTCTGACACTCTGTCCACCAGTGCACAATTGTTGTTGGAAAAAGGCATACAGTCTATCACCTCCTAAGCATGTGGACGCACAATCATTTGGGACTCAGCCGAGTTGCTTCAGGGGAAGATGTAGTCATTTCGTCTGAGCCGGGTTGGCAAGGTGGAATTGCAGCAGAAGTCCTAAAGCGGCAAGTTAAGCGCTGGGAAGAAATGGCATTTGAACTGCCTTTGTATGAGAGTTTCCTCGTATGCTGTAACAGCACTGTGGAAAGCGAGTTCTTTCTCAGCTTCCTAGAGAGCTGGAAGCAAGACATTTTATATCTTGTCTCAAATTGAAGGATGGAGGCAGTGCTTTGTGCCTTCCACCTCTAGAGCAATGGAGGGCACGGCTGAGAGCAAAGGGCCCTTTCTGACATAGGTGCATTCTGACACTCTCTGCACCAGTGCACAATGGCAGTTTGTAAAAAGCCTATTGTCTGCTCCTGCTAAGCATGTGGAAGCACAATCATTTGGGGCTCGTTCCTGTTGCCGAAGGGGAAGATATAGGCATTTCGTCTGAGCCGGGTTGGCAAGGTGGAAATTTGGCAGAAGCAGAAATTCCAAATCAGCGAGTTAAGCGCAGAAAACAAACAGCATATCAGCTGCCTTTGTATGAGATGTTGCCAGGACACAGAATGAGCACTGTAGAGAGCGAGTTCTTTCTCAGCTTCCTAAAGAGATGGAAGGAAGATGGTCTGTGTCTTGTCACCCCTTGGGGGTGGAGCACGTGCATTGAGCATTCCACGTCTACAGCAATGGAGGGCACGTCTGAGAGCAAAGGGGTCTTTCTGACATAGCTGCTTTCCGACACTCTCTCCAGCAGTGCACAATGGTGGTTGGAAAAAGGCGTGCAGTCCATTGCCTGCTAAAAACGTGAACTCTAAATCATTTGGGACTCAGCCCAGTTGCTTCAGGAGAAGCTGTAGGCATTTCACCTGAGCCGGGTTGGAAAGGTGGAATTGTGGCAGAAGCAGAAGTCTGAAAGCTGCGAGTTAAGGGCTGGGACAAAATGGCGTTTGAGCTGTCTTTGTATGAGAGGTTCCTGGTATGCTGTAACAGGACTGTGGAAAGCGAGTTGTTCGTCAGCTTCCTAAAGAGCTGGAGAGAAGACAGTTTATGGCTTGTCTCCCACTGAAGGATGGATGCAGTGCTTTGTGCCTTCCACCTGCAGAGCAATGGAGGTCACGGCTGAGAGTAAAGTAAATGGGTCTTTCTGCCATTGGTGCTTTCTGACACTCTCCCAACCGTTGCACTTGGTGGTTAGTTAAAAGCCTATTGTCTGTCTCCTCCTCAGCATGTGGAACCACAATCATCCGGGCCTCGTCCCAATTGCTCAAGGGGAAGATGTAGGCATTTCATCTGAGTCGGGTTGGCAAGGTGGAAATGTTCAGAATGCAGATGTTTCAGACCGGCGAGTGAAGTGCTGGAAAGAAACGTCGTTCAGCCTCCTTTGTATGAGATGTTCCCAGGACGCTGTAAGAGCACTGTGGAAAGGGAGTTTTTTCTCAGCTTCCTAAAGAGCTGGAAGCAGGACAAGATGTGGTTTGTCTCCCATTGAGGGGTGGATCCAGAGCCAGTGCCTTGTGCCTTTCACCTCCACAGCAATGGAGAGCACGGCTGAGTGCAAATGGGCCTTTCTGAGATAGCTGCTTTCCGAAACTCTCTCCAGCAGTGCAAAATGGTGGTTGGAGAAAGGTGTGCATTCTATCGCCTCCTAAGCACGTGGACGCTCAATCATATGGGAGTCAGCCCAGTTGCTTCAGCGGAAGATGCAGGCATTTCGTCTGAGCCAGGTTGGCAAGGTGGTGCTGGGTTGCTACAGAAGCAGAAGCCCTAAAGCGGCGAGTTAAGGGCTGGGAATAAATGGCGTTTGATCTGCCTTTGTATGAGAGGTTCCTGGTATGCTGTCACAGGACTGTGGAAAGCGAGTTGTTTGTCAGCTTCCTAAAGAGCTGGAGGGAAGACAGTTTATGGCTTGTCTCCCATTGAAGGACGGAGGCAGTGCTTTGAGCCTTCCACCTGGAGATCAAGGGAGGACACGGCAGAGAGCAAAGGGGACTTTCTGTCATAGGTGCTTTCTGATACCCTTCATGGGTCGTGCCAGTGCCTTGTGCCTCCTGCCTCTAGAGGAATGGAGGGCACGGCCCAGAGTAAAGGGCCTTTCTGACATTGGTGCTTTCTGACACTACGCCAACCACTGCTCATGGGCTGTTGGTTAAAAGCCTATTGTCTGTCTCCTCCTCAGCATGTGGAACCACAATCATCCGGGCCTCGTCCCCATTGCTCAAGGGGAAGATGTAGGCATTTCGTCTCGCCGGTTTGGCAAGGTGGAATTGCGGCAGAAGCAGAAATCCTAAAGCGGCGAATTAAGCATTGGGAAGAAATTGCGTTTGAGCTGCCTTTGTACCAGTGTTTCCTCATATGCTTTAACAGCACTTTGGAAAGCGAGTTCATTCTCAGCTTCCTAAAGAGCTGGAAGCAAGACAGTTTATGGCTTGTTTCCCATTGAAGGATTCAGGCAGTCCTTTCTGCCTTCCTGCTCTAGAGCAATGGAGGGCACTGCTGAGAGTAAAGGGGTCTTTCTGCCATTGGTGCTTTCTGACACTCTCCCAACCATTGCACTTCGTGGTTAGTTAAAAGCCTATTGTCTCTCTCCTCCTCAGCATGTGGAACCTCAGTCATCCGGGCCTCATCCCCATTGCTCAAGGTGAAGATATAGGCCTTTCGTCTGAGCCGGGTTGGCAAGGTGGAATTGTGGCAGAAGCAGAAGTTCTAAATTGGCGAAGTAAGGTCTGGCAAGAAAGGCCATTTGACCTTCATTTCTATGACAGTTTCTCCTTAGGATTTTCCCGGGAGCCGAGCAGGTGTTTCTGGCATTCTCGTCAGGAGGTTCGGGCATGTACGGCAGGTGGTTCCAGTGTGTCCAGGATGCGGTTCCAGCGTGTCTGGCACGTGGTTCTGGTATGTCTCAGAGGTGGTTCTGGCATGCCCGGCCGGTGATCCCGAAGAGTCCACCAAGTGATTCTGGCGTAATCGGCAGGTGATTTTTGCGTGTCTGGCAGATGGTTCTGGCGAGTCGGGCAGGTGGTTCCGGCCTGCTCGGCAGGTGCGTCCGGTGTCATTGGCACGTGGTTCTGGCACGTCTGAGAGGTGGTTCCGGCATGCCCGGCAGGTTATTCCGGAGTGTTCGCCATGTGTTTCTGGCATAGCCGGCAGGTGATTTTGCATATCCGGCGGTGGTTCCGGCGGGTTGAGCCGGTGGTTCCGGCGTGTCCGGCAGGTGGTTCTGGGGTGTCCGGAACCTGGTTCTGGCACGTCTGAGATATTGTGCCGGCATACCCTTCACGTGATTGCAGCTTGTCCCGCAAGTGGTTCTGGTGTAGCCTGCAGGTGATTTTTGCATGTCCAGCAGTTGGGACCAGTGAGTCAAGCAGGTGGTTCCGGCGATTGTTTCCTGTGGTTCCGGACTGTCCGGGAGATGGTTCCGGCCTGTCCGGCACGTGCTTCTGGCACTTCTGAGAGGTTGTGCTGGCATGCCGGGCAGGTGATATCTGAGTGTCCGCCAAGTGATTCTGGTGTAGCCAGCAGGTGATTTTGCCATGTCCGACATGTGGTTCCAGTGAGTCGAGCGTGTGGTTCTGGTGTGCTCGACAGTTGGTGCAGGCAGCTCTGGCAGGTGGTTCCGGTCTGTCCGGCAGGTGGTTCCGGCGTGTCCAGCACGTCGTTCTGTCACGTCTGAGAGGTGGTTCTATCATGCCCGGCAGGTGATTCCAGAGAGTCCACCAAGTGGTTTTGGCGTAGCTGGCAGTTGATTTTGGCATATCCGGCAGGTGGTTCGGGCGAGATGTGCAGGTGGTTCCGACGTGCTCGGCAGGTGCTTCCGGCGTCTCCGGCACGTGTTTCTGGCACATCTGACAGGTGGTTTCGGCATGCCCGAAAGGTGATTCCGGTCTGTCCTGTAGGTGGTTCCGGCGTGTACGGCGCATGGTTCTGGTACATCTCAGAGGTGGTTGCGCTTGCCCAACAGGTGATTCCGGACTGTCCGCCACGTGGTTCTGGCACGTCTGAAAGGTGGTTCCAGCATGCCCAGCAGGTCATCCTGGAGAGTCCTCCAAGTGGTTCTGGCGCAGCCCGCCAGTGATTTTGGCGTGTCCGGCAAGTGGTTCCGTCGTGCTCGGCAGGTGATTCAGGCGTGGCCGGCACGTGGTTCCAGTCTGTCCAGTACGTGTTTCCAGCTTGTCCGACACGTCGTTCTGGTACGTCTGAGAGGTGGTTCCGCCATGGCTGGCAGGTGATTCTGGACTGTCCCCCAGGTGGTTCTGGCATAGCCAGCAGTTGATATTGGCCTGTCCGGCAGGTGATTCCGGCGAGTCGAGCAGGTGGTTCAGGCGTGTCTGGCAGGTGGTTCTGTTCTGTCCAATAGGTCGTTCCGGCATGTCCGGCATGTGCTTCTGGCACGTGTGAGAGGTGGTTCTGGCATGCCAGGCAGGTGATTCCGGAGTGTCGGGTAAGTGGTTCTGGTGAAGACAGCAGATCACTTTGGCGTGTCCCTCACAAGTGTCCTGCGAGTCGAGCAGGTGGTTCCGGCATGCTCGGCAGGTGGTTCCAGTCTGTCCAGGACGTGATTCCAGCGTGTCAGGCTCGTGGTTCTGTTACGTCTGAGAGGTGGTTCCTGCATGCCCGGCAGGTGATTCCGGACTGCCCGCCAGGTGGTTCCCGCATAGCCAGCTGTTGATTTTGGCCTGTCTGGCAGGTGGTTCTGGCGAGTCGAACAGGTGACTCCGGCGTACTCGGCAGGTGGTTCCGGCATGTCAGGCAGGTGGTTCCAGTCTGTCCGGTAGGTGTTTCTGACCTGTCCGGCACGTGCTTCCGGCACGTCTGAGAGGTGGTTCCGGCATGTGCGGCAGGTGATTCCGGAGTGTCCTCCAGGTGGTTCTGGCATACCCCGCCGGTGTTTCTGGTGTGTCCGGCAGGTGGCTCTGGTGAGTCGAGCAGGTGGTTCCGGCATGCACAGAAGGTGGTTCAGGCAGGTCCGGCAGGTGTTTGCAGTCTGTCCATGACCTGGTTCCGGCATGCCCGGCAGGTGATTCCGGAGTGTCCAACAAGTGGTTGTGGCGTAGCCGGCGTATGATTTTGGACTGTCAGGCAGGTGGTTCCGGCATGTCCAGAAGGTGGTTCCGGCGAGCTCGGCAGGTGAGTCCGGTCTCTCCGGCATGTGGTTGCGGCACGTCTGCGAGATGGTTCCGCCATGCCAGGCAGGTGATTCCGGACTCTGCAGCATGTGGTTCCGGCACCTCTGAGAGGTGGCTCCGGCATGCCTGGCAGGTGATTCCGGAGTGTCCGCCGAGTGGTTCTGGCGTAGCCTGCAGGTGATTTTGGCGTGTCCGGCAGGTGTTTCTTGCGTGTTGAGCAGGTGGCTCAGGCATGCTCAGCAGGTGCTTCTGGCGTCTCCGGCACTTGGTCCTGGTGTGTCTGAGATCTGGTTCTGGCATGTCCGGCAGATGATTCCGGAGTGTCCACCAAGTGGTTCTGGTATACCCGGCAGGTGATTTTCGCGTGTCAGGTAGGTGGTTCAGGATATTCGAGCAGGTGGTTCAGGCGTGCTCATGAGGTGGTTCAGGCGGGTCTGGCAGGTGGTTTCGGTGTGTTCAGGGTGTGGTTCCGGCATCTCAGTCACATTGTTCTGGCATGTCTGAGAGGTGGTTCCGCCGGCCCTACAGATGTTTCCTCAGTGTCCGCCAAGTGGTTCAGGCGTAGCCGGCAGGTGATTTTGGTGTGTCCAGCAGGTGGTTCTGGCGAGTCGAGCAGGTGGTTCCAGTGTGCTCGGCAGGTGCTTCCGGTGTCATTGGCATGTGGTTCTGGCATGTCTGAGAGGTGGTTCCGGCATGCCCGGCAGGTGATTCCGGAGTGTCCGCCAAGTGGTTCTGGCGTAGCCGGCAGGTGATTTTGCATGTCCGGCGTTGGTACCGGCGAGTCGAGCCAGTGGTTCCGGCGTGTCTGGCAGGTGGTTCTGGTCTGTCCAGCAGGTGGTTGTGGGTTGTCCGGCACGAGGTTCCGGCACGTCTGAGAGGTTTTGTCAGCATGCCCTTCAAGTGATTCCGGCTTGTACGCCAAGTGGTTCTCGTGTAGCGGGCAGGTGATTTTGGCGTGTCCAGCAGGTGTTTTTAGGGAGTGGATCAGGTGGATCCGGCATACTGGGCATGTGGTACCGGCATTTCCGCAACATGGTTCTGACAAGTCTGAGAGGTGGTTCCGGCATGCCCGACAGGTGATTCCGGAGTGTTCGCCAAGTGGTTCTGGCGTAGCCGGCAGGTGATTTTGCATGTCCGGCGGTGGTTCCAGAGAGTTGAGCCAGTGGTTCTGGCGTGTCTGGCAGGTGGTTCCGGTCTGTCCTAGATGTGGCTGTGGAGTGTCTGACGACTGGTTCTGGCGTAGCCGGCAGGTGATTTTGGCGTGTCCAGCAGGTGGTTCTGCGGAGTGGATACGGTGGTTCCGGCATGTCCGGAACATGGTTCTGGCAAGTCTGAGAGGTGGTTCCGGCATGCCCAACAGGTGATACCGGAGTGTCCGGAATGTGGTTCTGGCACCTCTGAGAGGTGGTTCCGGCATGCCCGACAGGTGATTCCGGAGTGTCCGCCGAGTGGTTCTGGCGTACCTGGCAGGTGATTTTGGCGTGTCCGGCAGGTGTTTCTTGCGAGTCGAGCAGGTGGCTCAGGCATGCGCAGCAGGTGCTTCCGGCGTGTCCGGCACGTGATTCTGGTGTGTCTGAGAGCTGGTTCTGGCATGTCCTGCAGATGATTCCTGAGTGTCCACCAAGTGGTTCTGGCATACCCGGCAGGTGATTTTGGCGTGTCACGTAGGTGGTTCCGGCGAGTCGAGGAAGTGGTTCCGGCATGCTCGGCAGGTGGTTCAGGAGGGTCTGGCAGGTGGTTTCGGTCTGTTCGGGGTGTTGTTACGGCATCTCAGGCACATGGTTCTGGCTCGTCTGAGACGTGGTTACAGCCGGCCCGACCGGTGTTTCTGGAGTGTCCGCCAAGTGGTTCTGGCATAGCTGGCAGGTGATGAAGGTGTGACCGGCAGGTGGTTCCAGCCAGCCCGGCAGGTGATTCCGAGGTGTTCACCAACTGGTTGTGGCCTAGCCGGCAGGTGATTTTGGCATGTTTGGCAGGTGGTTCTGGCGAGTCGAGCAGGTGGTTCCAGCGTGTTCAGCAGGTCCTTCGAGTGTCATTGGCATGTGGTTCTGGCATGTTGAGAGGTGGTTCCGGCATGCCCGGCAGGTGATTCCGGAGTGTTCACCAAGTGGTTCTGGCATAGCCAGCAGGTGATTTTGGCGTGTCAGGTAGGTGGTTCCAGCGAGTCGAGCAGGTGGTTCCGGCGTGCTCGGGAGGTGGTTCAGGAGGGTCTGGCAGCTGGTTTCCTCTGTTGGGGTGTGGTTCCGGCATCTCAGGCACATGGTTCTGGCACGTCTGAGAGGTGGTTCCGGCCGGCCCGACAGGTGATTCCGGAGTGTCCGCCAAGTGGTTCTGGCGTAGCTGACAGGTAATGTGGGCGTGACCGGCAGGTGGTTCCAGCCAGCCCGGCAGGTGATTCCGAAGTGTTCACCAACTGGTTGTGGCATAGCCGGCAGGTGATTTTGGCATGTCCGGCAGGTGGTTCTGGCAAGTCGAGCAGGTGGTTCCGGCATGCTCGGCAGGTGCTTCCGGTGCCATTGGCATGTGGTTCTGGCATGTCTGAGAGGTGGTTCCGGCATGCCCGGCATGTGATTCCGGAGTGATCGCCAAGTGGTTCTGGCGTAGCCGGCAGGTGATTTTGCATGTCCGGCGGTGGTTCCGGCGAGTCGAGCCAGTGGTTCCGGCGTGTCCGGCAGGTGGTTCCGGTCTGTCCTGGAGGTGTTTCCGGAGTTTCTGCTGAGTGGTTCTGGCGTAGCTGGCAGGTGATTTTGGCGTGTCCAGCAGGTGGCTCTGGGGAGTGCATCAGGTGGTTCCGGCATACTCGGCAGGTGGTACCGGCGTGTCCGGAACATGGTTCTGGCACGTCTGAGAGGTTGTGTCAGCATGCCCTTCACGTGATTCCGGCTGGTCCGCCAAGTGGTCCTGGCATAGCCGGCACGTGATTTTGGCGTGTCCGGAAGGCTGTTCTGTGGAGTGGAGCAGGTGGTTCTGTCATACTCAGCAGGTGGTACCGGCGTGTCCGGAACATGTTTCTGGCAAGTCTGAGACGTGGTTCCCCCATGCCCGACAGGTGATTCCGGAGTGTCCGGGATGTGGTTCTGGCACCTCTGAGAGGTGGTTCCGGCATGCCCGACAGGTGATTCCGGAGTGTCCGCCAAGTGGTTCTTGCGTACCTCGCAGATGATTTTGGTGTGTCCGGCAGGTGTTTCTTGCGAGTCGAGTAGGTGGCTCAGGCATGCGCAGCAGGTGCTTCCGGCGTGTCCGGCACGTGATTCTGGTGTGTCTGAGAGCTGGGTCTGGCATGTCCGGCAGATGATTCCGGAGTGTCCACCAAGTGGTTCTGGCATACGCGGCAGGTGATTTTGGCGTGTCAAGTAGGTGGTTCCGGCGAGTCGAGGAGGTGGTTCCGGCGTGCTCGGCAGGTGGTTCAGGCGGGTTTGACAGGTGGTTTCGGTCTGTGTGGGAGTGGTTCTGGCCTGCCCGGCATGTGCTTCTTGCACTTTTGAGAGGTTGTGCTGGCATGCCCGGCAGGTAATTCTGGAGTGTCCGCCAAGTGGTTTTGGCGTACCCGGCAGATGATTTTGGCATGTCCGGCAGGTGTTTCTTGCGAGTCAAGCAGGAGGTTCCGTCATGCTCGGCAGGTGGTTCAGGCCGATCTGGCAGGTGGTTTCGGTCTGTTCGGGGTGTGGTTCCGGCATCTCAGGCACATGGTTCTGGCATGTCTGAGAGGTGGTTCCGGCCGGCCCGACACGTGTTTCCGGAGTGTCCGCCAAGTGGTTCTGGCATAGCTGGCAGGTGATGTTGGCGTGACCGGCAGGTTGTTCCAGCCAGCCCGGCAGGTGATTCCGAATTGTTCACCAACTGATTGTGGCGTAGCCGGCAGGTGATTTTGGCGTGTCCGGCAGGTGGCTGTGGCGAGTCGAGCAGGTGGTTCCGGCGTGCTCGGCAGGTGCTTCTGGTGTCATTGGCATGTGGTTCTGGCATGTCTGAGAGGTGGTTCAGGCATGCCCGGCAGGTGATTCCGGAGTGTTCGCCAAATGGTTCTGGCGTAGCCGGCAGGTGATTTTGCATGTCCCGCGGTGGTTCCGGCGACTTGAACCGGTGGTTCCGCAGTGTCCGGCATGTGGTTCCGGTGTGTCCGGCAGGTGGTTCTGGGGTGTCCGGCATGAGGTTCTGGCACGTCCGAGAGGTTGTGTCGGCATGCACTTCATGTGATTCCCGCTTGTCCGCCAAGTGGTTCTGGTGTAGCGGGCCGGTGATTTTGGCGTGTCCGGCAGGTGGGACCGGTGAGTCAAGCAGGTGGTTCCTGCGAGTGTTTCCAGTGGTTCCGGTCTGTCCAGAAGGTGGTTCTGGTCTGTCCGGCAGGTGGTTCCGGTCTGTCCTAGAGGTGGTTGTGGAGTGTCTGACGAGTGGTTGTGGTGTATCCGGCAGGTGATTTTGCCGTGTCCAGCAGGTGGTTCTGGGGAGTGGATAAGGTGGTTCCGGCATACTCGGCAGGTGGTACCGGCATGTCCGGAACATGATTCTGGTAAGTCTGAGAGTTGGTTCCGGCAAGCCCGACAGGTGATTCTGGAGTGTCCGGGATGTGGTTCTTGCACCTCTGAGAGGTGGTTCCGTCATGCCCGACAGGTGATTCCGGAGTGTCCGCCGAGTGGTTCTGGCGTAGTGGCAGGTGATTTTGGCGTGTCCGGCAGGTGGTTCTGTGGAGTGGATCAGGAACTTCCGGAATTCTCCGCAGGTGCTTCCGCCGTCTCCGACATGTGGTTGTGGCACCTCTGAGAGGTGGTTCCAGCATGCCCGGCAGGTGATTCCAGAGTGTCTGCCGAGTGGTTTGGCGTAGCCGGCAGGTGATTTTGGCGTGTCCGGCTGGTGGTTCTGGCGAGTCAAGCAGGTGGTGCCGGCGTGTCCGGCAGGTGGATCCGGTCTGTCCTGGAGGTGGTTCCGGAGTGTCTGCCGAGTGGTTCTGGCGTAGCCAGCAGGTGTTTCTGGTGTGTCCGGCAGGTGGCTCTGGAGAGTCAAGCAGGTGCTTCCAGCGTGCTCGGCAGGTGATTCCGGTGCCATTGACATGTGGTTCTGGCATGTCTGAGAGGTGGTTCCGGCATGCCTGGCAGGTGATTCTGGAGTGATCGCCAAGTGGTTCTGGTGTAGCCGGCAGGTGATTTTGCATGTCCGGCAGTGGTTCCGGCGAGTCGAGCCGGTGGATCCGGCGTGTCCGGCAGGTGATTCCGGTCTCTCCTGGAGGTGTTTCCGGAGTGTCTGCCAAGTGGTTCTGGCGTACCCGGCAGGTGATTTTGGCGTGTCCGGCAGGGGGTTCTGGCGAGTCGAGCAGGTGGTTCCGGCGTGCTCGGCAGGTCCTTCCGGTGTCATTGGCATGTGGTTCTGGCATGTCTGAGAGGTGGTTCCGGCATGCCCGGCAGGTGATTCCGGAGTGTTCGCCAAGTGCTTCTGGCATAGCCGGCAGGTGATTTTGGAGTGTCAGGTAGGTGGTTCCGGCGAGTGGAGCAGGTGGTTCCGGCGTGCTTGGCAGGTGGTTCAGGCGGTCTGGCAGGTGGTTTCGGTCTGTTCAGGGTGTGGTTCCGGCATCTCAGGCACATGGTTCTGGCACGTCTGAGAGGTGGTTCCGGCCGGCCCGGCAGGTGTTTCCGGAGTGTCCGCCAAGTGTTTCTGGCGTAGCTGGCAGGTGATGTTGGCGTGACCGGCAGGTGGTTCCAGCAATCCCGGCAGGTGATTCCGACGTGTTCACCAACTGGTTGTGGCGTAGCTGGCAGGTGATTTTGGCATGTCCGGCATGTGGTTCTGGGGAGTCGTGCAGGTGGTTCCGGTATGCCCGGCAGGTGATTACGGAGTGTCCGCCAAGTGATTCTGGCGTAGCCGGCAGGTTACTTTGGCGTGTCCAGCAGGTGGTTCTTTGGAGTGGATCATGAACTTCAGGCATTTTCGGCAGGTGCTTACGCCATGTCCGGCATGTGTTTGTGGCACCTCTGAGAGGTGGTTCCAGCATGCGCGGCAGGTGATTACGGAGTGTCCGCCAAGTTGTTCTGGCGTAGCTGGCAGGTGATGTTGGTGTGACCGGCAGGTGGTTCCGGAAATCTCAGCAGGCGGTTCAGTCAAGTTTGGTAGGTGTTTGCAGTCTGTCCATGACGTGGTTCTGGCATGCCTGCAAGGTGATTCTGGAGTGTCCACCAAGGGGTTTGGGCTTAGCCGGCATATGATTTTGGCTTGTCACGCAGGTGGTTCCGTCATGTCCAGCAGGTGGTTCCAGCGAGTTCGGCAGGTGCTTCCGGTCTCTCCGGCACGTGGCTGCGGCACATTTGAGAGATGGTTCCGGCATGCCCAGCAGGTGATCCCGGCGTCTCCGGCAGGTGGTTCTGGCACCTCTGAGAGGTGGTTCTGGCATGCCCGGCAGGTGATTCCGGAGTGTCTGCCGAGTGGTTGTGGCGTAGCCGGCAGGTGATTTTGGCGTGTCCGGCAGGTGGTGCTGGCGAGTCAAGCAGGTGGTGCCGGTGTGTCCGGCAGGTGGTTCCGGTCTGTCCTGGAGGTGGTTACGGAGTGTCTGCTGAGTGGTTCTGGCGTAGCCGGCAGGTGTTTCTGGTGTGTCCGGCAGGTGGCTCTGGTGAGTCGAGCAGGTGGTTCCGGCGTGCTCGGCAGGTGGTTCAGGCAGGTCTGGCAGGTGGTTTCCATTTGTTGGGGTGTGCTTCCGGCATCTCAGGCACATGGTTCTGGCACGTCTGAGAGGTGCTTCCGCCCGGCCCGACAGGTGTTTCCGCAGTGTCCGCCAAGTGGTTCTGGCGTAGCTGACAGGTGATTTTGCATGTCCAGCGGTGGTTCCGGCGAGTCGAGCCGGTGGTTCCGGCGTGTCCGGCAGGTGGTTCCGGTGTGTCCGGCAGGTTGTTCTGGGGTGTCCGGCACGAGGTTCTGGCACGTCTGAGAGGTTGTGTCGGCATGCCCTTCACGTGATTCCGGCATGTCCGCCAAGTGGTTCTGGTGTAGCGGGCAGGTGATTTTGGCGTGTCCGGCAGGTTGCTCCGGCGAGTGTTTCCTGTGGTTCCGGTCTGTACGGGAGATGGTTCCGGCCTGGCCCTCACGTGCTTCTGGCACTTCTGAGAGGTTGTGCTCGCATGCCCAGCAGGTGATCCTGGAGTGTCCGCCAAGTGGTTCTGGCATACCCGGCAGGTGATTTTGGCGTGTCCGGCAGGGGGTTCTGGCGAGTCGAGCAGGTCGTTCCGGCATGCTCGGCAGGTCCTTCCAGTGTCATTGGCATGTGGTTCTGGCATGTCTGAGAGGTGGTTCCGGCATGCCCGGCAGGTGATTCCGGAGTGTTCGCCAAGTGGTTCTGGCATAGCCGGCAGGTGATTTTGGCGTGTCAGGTAGGTGGTTCCGGCGAGTCGAGCAGGTGGTCCCGGCGTGCTCGGCAGGTGGTTCAGGCGGGTGTGGCAGATGGTTTCGGTCTGTTCAGGGTTTGGTTCCGGCATCTCAGGCACATGGTTCTGGCACGTCTGAGAGGTGGTTCCGGCCGGGCCGACAGGTGTTTCTGGAGTGTCCGCCAAGTGGTTCTGCCGTAGCTGGCAGGTGATGTTGGGGTGACCGGCAGGTTGTTCCAGCAAGCCCGGCAGGTGATTCCGAATTGTTCACCAACTGGTTGTGGCATAGCCGGCAGGAGATTTTGGCGTGTCCGTCAGGCGGTTCTGTGGAGTGGAGCAGGAACTTCAGGCATTCTCGGCAGGTGCTTCCGCCGTCTCTGGCATGTGTTTGTGGCACCTCTGAGAGGTGGTTCCAGCATGCCCAGCAGGTGATTCCGGAGTGTCCGACAAGTGGTTGTGGCGTAGCCGGCTGGTGATTTTGGCGTGTCCGGCACGTGGTTCTGCCGAGTCAAGCAGGTGGTCCCGGCGTGTCCAGTAGGTGGTTCCTGTATGTCCTGGAGTTGGTTGCGGAGTGCTCCGCAGGTCCTTCCGGTGTCATTGGCATGTGGTTCTGGCATGTCTGAGAGGTGGTTCCAGCGTGTCTGGCATGTGCTTCTGGTAAGTCTCAGAGGTGGTTCCGGCATGCCCGGCCGGTGATCCCGGAGATTCCTCCAAGTGATTCTGTCATAACCAGCAGGTGATTTTGGCATGTTCGGCTGGTGGTTCCAGCCTGGTCGGCAGGTGGTTCAGGCATGTCCGGCATTTGGTTCCGGCACGTCTGAAACATGGTTCCAGCATGCCCACCAGGTGATCCCGGAGAGTCCGACAAGTGGTTCTGGCGTAGCAGGCAGGTGATTTTGGCGTGTCCGGTAGGTGCTTCTGGCGAGTGAAGCTGGTGATTCTGGCATGCTCGGCTGGTGGTTCAGTCGGGTCCGGCAGGTCATTTCTGTCTCTCCGTGAGGTGGTTCTGGCGTGTCTGGTACGTGGTTGCGGCACATCTGAGAGTTGGCTCCGCCATGCCCAGCAGGTGATTGCAGAGAGTCTGCCAAGTGGTACTGGCATGGCCGGCATGTGATTTGGGCGTGTCTGGCAGGTGGTTCTGGGGAGTGGATCAGGTGCTTCCGGTGTACTAGGCATGTGGTTCTGGCCTTTCTGGCACATGATTCTGGCACGTTTGAGACGTTGTCCCGGCATGCCCTTCACGTGATTCCGGCTTGTCCCCCAAGTGGTTCTGGTGTAGCGGGCAGGTGATTTTGGCATGTCTGGCAGTTGTTTCTGTCGAGTCGAGCAGGTGGCTCCAGCATGCTCGGCAGGTGCTTGCGGCGTCTCCGGCACGTGGTTCTGGTGTGTCTGAGAGCTGGTTCCCGCATGTCCGGCAGATGATTCCCGAGTGTAGGCCAAGTGGTTCTGGCATACCCGGCAGGTGATTTTGGCGTGTCAGGTCGGTGGTTCTGGCGAGTCGATCAGGTCATTCCGGCGTGCTCGGCAGGTGGTTCAGGTGGGTCTGGCAGGTGGTTTCCGTCTCTTCGGGGTGTGGTTCCGGCATCTCATGCACATGGTTCTGGCTCGTCTGAGATGTTATTCCGGCCGGCCCGACAGGTGTTTCCGCAGTGTCCGCCAAGCGGTTCTGGCGTAGTTGGCAGATGATTTTGGCGTGTCCGTCAGGCGGGACCGGTGAATCAAGCAGGTGGTTCCGGCGAGTGTTTCCTGTGGTTCCGGTCTGTCCGGGAGATGGTTCCAGCCTGTCCAGCACGTGCTTCTGGCACTTCTGAGAGGTTGTGCTGGCATGCCCGGCAGGTGATACTGGAGTATCCGCCAAGTGGTTCTGGCATAGCCGGCACGTGATTTTGGCGTGTCCTGCAGGCGGTTCTGTGGAGTGGATCAGGTGGTTCTGGCATACTCGGCAGGTGGTACCGGCGTGTCCGGAACATGTCTCTGGCAAGTCTGAGAGGTGGTTCCGGCGTGACCAACAGGTGATTCCGGAGTGTGCACCACGTGGTTCTGGCCTACCCAGCAGGTGATTTTGGCGTGTCCAGCAGGTGTTTCTTGCGAGTCGAGCAGGTGGCTCAGGCATGCTCAGCAGGTGCTTCCGGCATCTACGGCACGTGGTTCTGGTGTGTCTGAGAGCTGGTTCTGGCATGACCGGCAGATGATTCTGAGTGTCCAACAAGTGGTTCTGGCATAGCCGGCAAGTGATTTTGGCGTGTCAGGCAGGTGGTTCCGGCGAGTCGAGCAGGTGGTTCCGGCGTGCTCGGCAGGTGGTTCAGGCGGGTCTGGCAGGTGGTTTCGGTCTGTTCGGGGTGTGGTTCCGGCATCTCAGGCACATGGTTCTGGCACGTCTGAGAGGTGGTTCCGGCTGGCACAATAGGTGTTTCTGGAGTGTCCGTCAAGTGGTTCTGGTGTAGCTGGCAGGTGATTTTGGTGTGTCCAGCAGGTGTTTCTGGGGAGTGGATCAGGTGGTTTCGGCATACTGGGCATGTGGTACCGGCGTGTCCGCAACATGGTTCTGGCAAGTCTGAGAGGTGGTTCCGGAATGCCCGACAGGTGATTCCGGAGTGTTCGCCAAGTGGTTCTGGCATAGCCGGCAGGTGATTTTGCATGTCTGGCGGTGGTTCCGGAGAGTCGAGCCAGTGGTTCCGGCATGTCCGGCAGGTGGTTCCGGTCTGTCCCAGAGGTGGTTGCGGAGTGTCTGACGAGTGGTTCTGGCGTAGCCGGCAGGTGATTTTGGCGTGTCCAGCAAGTGGTTCTTGGGAGTGGATAAGGTGGTTCCAGCATACTCGGCAGGTGGTACCGGCATGTCCGGAACATGGTTCTGGCAAGTCTGAGAGGTGGTTCCAGGATGCCCGACAGGTGATTCCGGAGTGTCCAGTATGTGGTTCTGGCACCTCTGAGAGGTGGTTCCGGCATGCCCGACAGGTGATTCCAGAGTGTCCGCCGAGTGGTTCTGGCGTACCTGGCAGGTGATTTTGGCGTGTCCGGCAGGTGGCTGTGGCGAGTCGAGCAGGTGGTTCCGGCGTGCTCGGCAGGTGCTTCTGGTGTCATTGGCATGTGGTTCTGGCATGTCTGAGAGGTGTTTCCGGCATGCCCGGCAGGTGATTCTGGAGTGTTCGCCAAATGGTTCTGTCGTAGCCGGCAGGTGATTTTGCATGTCCCACGGTGGTTCCGGCGACTTGAGCCGGTGGTTCCGGCGTGTCCGGCTGGTTGTTCTGGGTGTCCGGCACGAGGTTCTGGCACGTCTGAGAGGTTGTGTCGGCATGCGCTTCACGTGATTCCAGCTTGTCCGCCAAGTGGTTCTGGGGTAGCCGGCACGTGATTTTGGTGTGTCCGTCTGGTGGTTCTGTGGAGTGGATCATGAACTTCAGGCATTCTCGGCAGGTGCTTACGCCGTCTCCGGCATGTGTTTGTGGCACTTCTGAGAGGTGGTTCCTGCATGCCCGGCAGGTGATTCCGGAGTGTCCGCCAAGAGATTCTGGCGTAGGTGGCAGGTGATGTTGGCGTGACTGGCAGGTGGTTCCGGCAAGCTCGGCAGATGGTTCAGTCAGGTTCGGTAGGTGTTTGCAGTCTGTCCCTGATGTGGTTGTGGGATGACCGCAAGGTGATTCTGGAGTGTCCACCAAGTGGTTTGGGCGTAGCCGACATACGATTTTGCCCTGTCACGTAGGTGGTTCCGGCATGTCCAGCAGGTGGTTCCGGCGAGTTCGGCAGGTGCTTCCGGTCTCTCTGGCACGTGGTTGTGGCATGTTTGAGAGATGGTTCCGGCATGCCCAGCAGGTGATTCCGGAGTCTCCGGCATGTGGTTTGGCACCTCTGAGAGGTGGTTCCAGCATTCCCGGCTGGTGATTTTGGCGTGTCAGGTAGGTGGTTCCGGCTAGTCGAGCAGGTGGTTCCGGCGTGCTCGGCAGGTGGTTCAGGCGGGACTGGCAGGTGGTTTCGGTCTGTTGGGGTGTGGTTCCGGCAGCTCAGGCACATGGTTCTGGAACATCTGAGAGGTCGTTCCGGCCGGCCCGACATGTGTTTCCAGAGTGTCCGCCAAGTGGTTCTTGCGGA
Source organism: Equus przewalskii (assembly GCF_037783145.1). Classification (NCBI taxonomy): domain Eukaryota; kingdom Metazoa; phylum Chordata; class Mammalia; order Perissodactyla; family Equidae; genus Equus; species Equus przewalskii. Next base: position 135,611 of record NW_027228466.1, read on the forward strand.
GCTGAGAGGTGATGTGGGCGTGACCGGCAGGTGGTTCCAGCCAGCCCTGCAGGTGATTCCGAAGTTTCCACCAACTGGTTGTGGCGTAGCCGGCAAGTGATTTTGGCATGTCCGGCAGGTGGTTCTGGGGATTCGTGCAGGTGGTTGCGCCCGGCCTGACAGATGTTTCCAGAGTGTCCGCCAATTGGTTCTGGCGTAGCTGGCAGGTGATTTTGGCGGGTCCAGCAGGTATTTCTGGGGAGTGGATCAAGTGGTTCCGGCATACTGGGCATGTGGTACCGGCCTGCCCGCAACATGGTTCTGGCAAGTCTGAGAGGTGGTTCCGGCATGCCCGACAGGTGATTCCGCAGTGTTCGCCAAGTGGTTCCGACGTGTCCGGCAGGTGGTACCGGTGTGTCTGGCAGGTGGTTCTGTGGTGTCCGCCACAAGGCTCTGGCACTTCTGAGAGGTTGTGTTGGCATGCCCTTCACGTGATTCCGGCTTGTCCCCCAAGTGGTTCTGCTGTAGCGGGCAGGTGATATTGGCGTGTCCGGCAGGTGGGACCGGTGAGTCAAGCAGGTTGCTCCGGCGAGTGTTTCCTTTGGTTCCGGTCTGTCCGGGAGATGGTTCCGGCCTGTCCAGCACGTGCTTCTGGCACTTCTCGGAGGCTGTGCTGGCATGCCCGGCAGGTGATTCTGGAGTGTCCGCCAAGTGGTTCTGGCGTAGCCGGCCGGTGATTTTGGAGTGTCTGGCAGGTGGTTCTGTGGAATGGATCAGGAACTTCCGGCATTCTCGGCAGGTGCTTCCGCCGTCTCCGGCATGTGGTTGTGGCACCTCTGAGAGGTGGTTCCAGCATGCCCGGCAGGTGATTCCCGAGTGTCCGACAAGTCGTTGTGGCGTAGCCGGCAGGTGATTTTGGCGTGTCTGGCAGGTGGTTCTGGCGAGTCAAACAGGTGGTCCCGGCGTGTCAGGCAGGTGGTTCCGGTCTATCTTGGAGATGGTTCCGGAGTGTCTGCCGAGTGGTTCTGGCGTAGCCGGCAGGTGATTTTGGCATGCAAAGCAGGTGGTTCTGCAGAGTGTATCAGGTGGTTCCGGCATACTCGGCAGGTGGTACCGGCGTGTCCAGAACATTGTTCTGGCAAGTCTGAGAGGTGGTTCTGGCATGCCCGAAAGGTGATCCTGGAGTGTCCGCCAAGTGGTTCTGGCGTACCCGGCATGTGATTTTGGCGTGTCCGGCAGGGGGTTCTGGCGAGTAGAGCAGGTGGTTCCGGCGTGCTCGGCAGGTCCTTCCGGTGTCATTGGCATGTGGTTCTGGCATGTCTGAGAGGTGGTTCCGGCATGCCCGGCTGGTGATTCCAGAGTGTTCCCCAAGTGGTTCTCGCATAGCCGGCAGGTGATTTTGGTGTGTCAGGTAGGTGGTTCCGGCGAGTCGTGCAGGTGGTTCCGGCGTGCTCGGCAGGTGGTTTAGGCGGGTGTGGCTGGTGGCTTCGGTCTGTTCGGGGTGTGGTTCCGGCATCTCAGGCACATGGTTCTGGCACGTCTGAGAGGTGGTTCCGGCGGGCTCGACAGGTGTTTCTGGAGTGTCCGCCAAGTGGTTCTTGCGGAGCTGACAGGTGATGTGGGCGTGACCGGCAGGTGGTTCCAGCCAGCCCGGCAGGTGATTCCGAAGTGTCCACCAACTGGTTGTGGCGTAGCCGAGAAGTGATTTTCGCATGTCCGGCAGGTGGTTCTGGGGAGTCGTGCAGGTGTTTCCGGCCGGCCCGACGGGTGTTTCCGGAGTGTCCGCCAATTGGTTGTGGCGTAGCTGGCAGGTGATTTTGCGTGTCCGGCAGTGGTTCCGGCGAGTCGAGCCGGTGGTTCCGGCGTGTCCGGCAGATGGTTCCAGTGTGTCCTGCAGGTGGTTCTGGGGTGTCCAGCACGAGGTTCTGGCACGTCTGAGAGGTTGTGTCGGCATGCCCTTCACGTGATTCTGGCTTGTCCGCCAAGTGGTTCTGGTGTAGCAGGCAGGTGATTTTGGCGTGTCCGGCTGGTGGTTCTGTGGAGTGGATGAGGAACTTCCGGCATTCTCGGCAGGTGCTTCCGGCATCTCCGGCATGTGGTTGTGGCACCTCTGAGAGGTGGTTCCAGCATGCCCGGCAGGTGATTCCGGAGTGTCTGACAAGTGATTGTGGCGTAGCCGGCTGGTGATTTTGGCGTGTCTGGCAGGTGGTTCTGGTGAGTCAAGCAGGTGGTCCTGGCGTGTCCGGCAGGGGGTTCCGGTCTGTCCTGGAGGTGGTTCCGGAGTGTCTGCCGAGTGTTTCTGGCGTAGCCGGAAGGTGATTTTGGCGTATCCAGCAGATGGTTCTGGGGAGTGGATCAGGTGGTTCCGGCATACTCGGCAGGTGGTTCCGGCGTGTCCGGCACATGGTTCTGGCACGTCTGAGAGGTGGTTCCGGCATGCCTGGCAGGTGATCCCGGAGAGTCCTCCAAGTGGTTCTGGCGTAACCCGTGGGTGTTTCTGGTGTGTCAGGCAGGTGGCTCTGGTGAGTCCAGCAGGTCGTTCCAGCGTGCTCGGCACGTGGTTCAGGCAGGTCCAGCAGGTATTTGCAGTCTGTCCATGAAGTGGTTCCGGCATGCCCGCAAGGTGATTCTGGAGTGTCCACCAATTGGTTTTGGCGTAGCCGGCATATGATTTTGGCCTGTCAGGCAGGTGGTTCCGGCATGTCCAGCAGATGGTTCTGGTGAGCTCGGCAGGTGCTTGCGGTCTCTCCGGCATGTGCTTGTGGCACATCTGAGAGATGGTTCCGGCATGCCCGGCAGGTGATTCCGGAGTCTCCGGCATGTGGTTCTGGCACCTCTGAGAGGTGGTTCCGGCAGGCCCGGCAGGTGATTCCGGAGTGTCTGCCGAGTGGTTCTGGCGTAGCCAGCAGGTGATTTTAGCGTGTCCAGCAGGTGGTTCTGGTGAGTGGATCAGGTGGTTCCGGCATACTTGGCATGTTGTACCGGCGTGTCCAGAACATGGTGCTGGCAAGTCTGAGAGGTGGTTCCGGCATGCCGGACAGGTGATTCCGGAGTGTCCGCCAAGTGGTTCTGGCATACCCGGCAGGTGATTTTGGCATGTCCGGCAGGTGTTTCTGGTGAGTTGAGCAGGTGTCTCCGGCAAGCTCGGTGGGTGCTTCTGGCGTCCCCGGCACGTGGTTCTGGTGTGTCTGCGAGCTGGTTCCGGCATGTCCAGCAGATGATTCCGGAGTGTCCGCCAAGTGGTTCTAGCGTACCCGGCAGGTGGTTTTGGCATGTCAGGTAGGTGGTTCCAGCGAGTCCAGCAGGTGGTTCCAGCGTGCTAGGCACGTCGTTCAAGCAGGTCTGGCAGGTGGTTCCGTCTGTTCGGGGTGTGGTTCCGGCATCTCATGCACATGGTTCTGGCACGTCTGAGATGTGGTTCCGGCCGGCCAGACAGGTGTTTCTGCAGTGTCCACCAAGTGGTTCTGGCGTAGTTGGCAGGTGATTTTGGCATGACCGGCAGGTGGTTCCAGCAAGCCCGGCAGGTGATTGGGAAGTGTTCACCAACTGGTTGTGGCGTAGCCGGCAGGTGATTTTTGCGTGTCCGGCAGGTGGTTCTGGCGAGTCGAGCAGGCGGTTCTGGCGTGCTCGGCAGGTGCTTCCGGCATCTCCGGCACGTGTTTCTGGCACATGTGACAGGTGGTTCCGGCATGCCCGGCAGGTGATTCCGTAGTGTCCGACATGTGGTTCTGGCACTTCTGAGAGGTGGTTCCGGCATGCCCTGCAGGTGATTCTAGAGTGTCTGGTAAGTGGTTCTGGCATTGCCGGCTGGTGCTGTTGGCGTGTCCAGCAGGTGGCTCCAGCGAGTCGACTAGGTTGTTCCGGCGTGCTCAGCAGGTCGTTCAGGCGGTTCCGGCATGTGGTTCCGGTCTGTCCTGTAGGTCGTTCCGGCCTGTCCGGCACGTGCTTCCAGCACGTCTGATAGGTGGTTCTGGCATGCGCGGTAGGTGATTCCGGACTGTCTGCCAGGTGGTTCCTGTATAGACAGCTGTTGAGTGTGGCCGGTCCGGCAGGTGGTACCGGTGAGTCGAGCAGGTGGCTCCGGCGTGTCTGGCAGGTGGTTCCGTTCTGCCCGATAGTTCGTTCCGGCATGTCTGGCACGTGCTTCTGGCACGTCTGAGAGGTGGTTCTTGCATGCCAGGCAGGTGATACCGGAGTGTCGGGTAAGTGGTTCTGGTGTAGCCCCAGTTCATTTTGGCATGTCTGGCACATGGTTCCTGCAAGTAGAGCAGGTGGTTCCGGCGTGCTCGGCAGCTGGTTCTGGCATGTCTGGCAGGTGGGTCCGGTCTGTCTGGTAGGTGTTTCCGGTGCGTCCGGCACCTGCTTCCAGCATGTCTGAGAGGTGATTCCGGCATGCGAGGCAGGTGATTCCTGAGTGTCCGCCAGGTGGTTCTGGCGTACGCGGCAGGTAATTTTGGTGTGTCCGGCAGGTGTTTCTCGCGAGTCGAGCAGGTTGCTCCGGCATGCTCGGCAGGTGCTTCCGGCATCTCTGGCACATGGTTCTGGTGTGTCTGAGAGCTGGTTCCGGCATGTCTAGCAGATGATTCCGGAGTGTCCGCCAAGTGGTTCTGGCATAGCCGGCAGGTGATTTTGGCATGTCAGGTAGGTGGTTCCGGCGAGTCGAGCAGGTGGATCCGGCATGCTCGGCAGGTGGTTCCAGTCTGTCTGGTAGGTGTTTCTGGCGTGTCCGGAACGTGCTTCTGGCATGTCTGAGAGGTGGTTCCGGCATGCGCGGCAGGTGATTTTGGCGTGTCCGGCAGGTGTTTCTGGCGAATCGAGCAGGTTGCTGCGGCATGCTAGGCAGGTGCTTCCGGCGTCTCCGGCACGTGGTTCTGGTGTGTCCGAGAGCTGGTTCCGGCATGTCCGGCAGCTGATCCCGGAGAGTCCTCCAAGTTGTTCTGGCATAGCCCGCAGGTGATTTTGGCATGTCCGGCAGGTGGTTCCGGCGTGCTTGGCAGGTGGTTCAGGCATGTCCGGCAGGTGGTGCCCGTCTGTCCGGGAGGTGGTTCCAGCGTGTAAGGCACATGGTTCTGGCACGTAGGAGAAGTGGTTCTGGCATGCCCAGCATGTGATTCCAGAGAGTCTGCCAAGTGGTTCTGGCATAACCGGCAGGTGATTTTGGCGTGTCCAACAAGTGGTTCAGGCGAGTTGAGCAGGTGGTCCCATCTGCGCGGGAGGTGCTTCCGGTGTCTTTGGCACATGGTTTGGCCTGTCTGAGAGGTGGTTCCGGCATGCCCGGCAGGTGATTCCGGAGTATCCAACAAGTGGTTCTGGCGTAGCCGGCTGGTGATTTGGGCGTGTTGGGCTGGTGCTTCCAGCAAGTCGAGCTTGTGGTTCTGGCGGGCTCAGCAGGTGGTTCAGGCGTTTTTGGCAGGTGGTTCCAGTCTTTCCTATAGGTGTTTTCGGCGTGTCCCGCACATGGTTCTGCCATGTCTGAGAGTTGGCTCTGGCATGCCCGGCAGGGGATCCCAGACTGTCCCCAACGTGGTTCTGGCGTAGCTGGCAGGTGATTTTGGCACGTCCAGCAGGTGGTTCCGGTGATTCGAGCAGGTGGTCCCGGCGAGCTGGGCTGGTCGTTCACGTGTGTCTGGCAGGTTGTTCCTGTCTGTCCGGGACGTGGTTCCGGGGGGTACAGCAGGTGGTTCTGGCCTGTCCTGCAGGTGGTTCTGGGGTGTCCGCCAAGTAGTTTGGCATAGCCGGCAGGTGATTTTGGCGTGTCCGGCAGGTGATGTTGGCGTGTCCGGCAGGTGTTTCTGGCGAGCTGTTCAGGTGGTTCCGGCGTTCTCGGCAGGTGATTCTGGCATTTCCTGCAGGTGGTTTCGGCCTGTCCGGCAGTGAGTTACTGCGTGTGCCACACGTGGTTCTAGTACGTCTGAGAGGTGGTTCCCGCATGCCCAGCAGGTGATTCTGGACTGTCCGCCACGTGGTTCTGGCACCTCGGAGAGGTGCTTCCGCCATGCCTGGAAGGTGATTCTGGAGTGTCCACCAAGTGGTTTTGGCATAGCTGGCACGTGATTTTGGCGTGTCAGGCAGGTGGTGCTGGCGTGTCCAGCAGGTGGTTCCGGCGAGCTCGGCAGGTGCCTCCTGTCTCTCCGGCACGTGGTTGTGGCACGTCAGAGGGGTGGTTGTGGCATGACCGGCAGGTGATTCCGGAGTCTGCGGCATGTGGATCCTGGCACGTCTGAGAGCTGGTTCCGGCGTGCCCTGCAGGTGATTCCAGAGTGTCTGGCAAGTGCTTCTGGCATAGCCGGCTGGTGATTTTGGTGTGTCCAGCAGGTGGCTCCAGCGAGTCGAGCAGGTTTTTTCGGCGTGCTCAGCAGGTGGTTCAGGCGGGTCCGGCAGGTGGTTCCGGTCTGTCCAGTAGGTGGTTCCGGTGTGTCCAGCATGTGCTTCAGGCACGTCTGATAGGTGGTTCCGGCATGCCCGGCGGGTGATTCCATAGAGTCCTCCACGTGGTTCTGGCCTAGCCGGCAGGTGATTCTGGTGTCTCCGGCAGTTGGTCCCGGCGAGTCGAGTAGGAGGTTCCGGCGTGCTCAGAAGGTGCATCCGGTGTCTGTTTCACGTGGTTCTGGCACGTCTGAGAGGTAGTTCCGGAATGCCCAACAGGTGATTCCGGAGTGTCCGGCAAGTGATTCTGGCATACCAGGAGGTGTTTTTGGTGTGTCCGGCAGGTGGTTCTGGCGTGTCCAGCAGGTTTTCCGGCGTGCTCGGCAGGTGGTTCAGGCAGGTCCGGCAGGTGTTTGCAGTCTGTCCATGACGTGGTTCCGGCATGCCCGGAAGTTGATTCTGGAGTGTCCACCAAGTAGTTTTGGCATCGCCGGAACGTGATTTTGGCATGTCAGGCAGGTGCTTCCGGTCTCTCCAGCATGTGGTTGTGGCACGTCTCACAGGTGGTTCCGGCATGCCCGGCAGGTGATTCCGTAGTGTCCGACATGTGGTTCTGGCACTTCTGAGAGGTGGTTCTGGCACGCCCTGCAGGTGATTCCAGAGTGTCCAACAAGTGGTTCTGGCGCAGCCCGCAGGTGATTTTGGCGTGTCCGTTAGGGGGTCCTGCGAGTCAAGCCGGTGGTTCCGGCATGCTCGGCTCTTGGTTCAGGGGTGTCCTGCAGGTGGTTCCAGTCTGTCCAGGACATGGTTCCTGCGTGTCCGGCACGTGGTTCTGGTATGTCTGAGATGCGGTTCCGGCATGGCTGGCAGGTGATTTCGGAGTATCTGCCATGTTGTTCTGGCATAGCCAGCAGGTGATTATGGCGTGTCCGGCACATGGTTCCAACGAGTTGAGCAGGTTATTCCGGTGTGCTCGGCATGTGCTTCTGGTGTTTTTGGGGGGTGGTTCCGGCGTGTCAGGAATGTGGTTGCGGCAAGTTTGAGAGGTGGTTCCTGCATGCCCGCAGGAGATTCCAGAGTGTCCACCAAGTGGTTCTGGTGGAGCCGGTAGGTGATTTTGGCATGTCCAGCAGGTGGGTCCTGCGTGTCGAGCAGGTGGTTCCTGCATGCTCGGCAAGTGGTTCCGGCGTGTCCGGCAGGTGCTTCTGGTCTGTCCAGGAGCTGGTTCCAGCATGGCCGGCACGTGGTTCTGGCACGTCTGTGAGGTGCTTCGGGCATGCCCAGCAGGTGATTCCTCGGTGTCCGCCAAGTGGTTCTGGTGTCACCGGCAGGTTATTTTGGTGTGTCCAGTAGGTCTTTCCTGCTTTTTGGGCTCGTGGCTCTGGCTTGTAAGACAGGTGCTTGTGGCATTTCTGGCCCCCATTCTTACATACTCCTTAGCTGGTTTCAGTGTTTCTGACACCTGTTTGCAGCATATCCAACAGGTGTTTACAATGTGTCTGGCATGTCGTTGTGCTGTGTTTGGAATCTGGTTCTGTCATGTCATTGTGTGCGGCTGGCATGTTGAAGAGATGGCTCTGCAGTGTCAGAATCGTTGTTCCACTGTGTCCAGCAGGTGGTTACAGGTGGTTCTGGCATGCAACGTGGGTGCTTCTGGTATGCCTGTTGGGTCATACTGGCATGAATGTGTGGCTCTTTGAGAGTGTGTGGAGGGTGTTTTTGGCATGTCTCCCCAGGTTTTCTGGCACATAAGGGGCATGATTCCTTTTTATACATCAGGTGAGTTTGTTTTCAGCTTCCTAAAGAGATGGAAGAAAGATGGTCTGTCGCTTGTGGCCCCTTGAGGAGTGGAGCCAATGCATTGTGCATTTCGCGTCTAGAGCAATGGAGGGCATGGCTGAGAGCCAAGGGAGCTTTCTGCCATTGATGCTTTCTGATACCCTTCAGGGGTGGTGCCACTGCCTTGTGCCTCCTACCTCTAGAGGAATGGAGGGCATGACCGAGAGTAAAGGGACTTTCTGACATTGCTGGTTTCTGACACTGCCCCAACCATTGCACAAGGGCGGTTGGTTAAAAGCCTATTGTCTGTCTCCTCCTCAGCATGTGGAAGCACAATCATCCAGGCCTCGTCCCTATTGCTCAACCGGAAGATGTAGGCATTTCCTCTGAGCTGGGTTGGCAAGGTGGAATAGCGGCAGAAGCAGAAGTCCTTAGCGGTGAGTTAAGCGCTGGGAATAAATGGCGTTTGAGCAGCCTTTGTATGAGAGTTTCCTGGTATGATGTAACAGGACAGTGGAAAGCGAGTTGTTCATCAGCTTCCTAAAGAATTGGAGGCAAGACAGTTTATGGCTTGTTTCCCATTGAAGGTTGGAGGCAGTGCTTTGTGCCTTCCACCTGCAGAGCAATGGATGGCATGGCTTAGACCAAGGGGGCTTTCTGCCATAGGTGCTTTCTGATACCCTTCAGGGGTGGTGCCAGTGCCTTGTGCCTCCTGCCTCTAGAGGAATGGAGGGCACGGCCCAGAGTAAAGGGCCTTTCTGACATTGGTGCTTTCTCACATGCCCCCAACCATTGCTCAAGGGCCGTTGGTTAAAAGCTTATTGTCTGTCTCCTCAGCATGTGGAACCACAATCATCCGGGCCTCGTTCCCATTGCTCAAGGGGAAGATGTAGGCATTTCGTCTGAGCCAGTTTGGCAAGGTGGAAATTTGGCAGAATCGGATGTTGCAGATTGGTGATTTAAGGGCTGAAAAGACACGAAGTTAAGTTGTCTTTGTATGAGATGCTCCCAGGATGCTGTAAGAGCACTGTGGAATGCGAGTGCTTTCCCAGCTTCCTAAAGAGCTGGAAGCAAGACAGTTTATGGCTTGTCTTAAATTGAAGGATGGAGGCAGTGCTTTGTGCCTTCCACCTCTAGAGCAACGGAGGGCACGGCTGTGATCAAAGGGCCCTTTCTGACATAGGTGCATTCCGACACTCTCTCCACCAGTGCACAATGGTGGTACGAAAAAGGTGTACACTCTATCACCTCCTAAGCAGGTGGACGCGCAATCATTTGGGACTCAGCCCAATTGCTTCAGGGGAAGATGTAGGCATTTCGTCTGAGCCAGGTTGGCAAGGTGGAATTGCGGCAAAAGCAGAAGTCCTATAGCGGCGAGTTAAGGGCTGGGAAGAAATGGCGTTTGAGCTGCCTTTGTATGAGAGTTTCCTCGTATGCTGTACAGCACTTTGGAAAGCGAGTTCTTTCTCAGCTTCCTAAAGAGCTGGAGGCAAGACAGTTTATGGCTTGTCTCCCATTGAAGGATGGAGGCAGTGCTTTGCGCCTTCCACCTGTACAGCAATGGTGGGCACGGCTGAGAGTAAAGGGGTCTTTCTGCCATTGGTGCTTTCTGACACTCTCCCAACCATTGCACTTGGTGGTTAGTTAAAAGCCTATTGTCTCTCTCCTCCTCAGCATGTGGAACCACAATCATCCGGGCCTTGTCACCATTGCTCAAGAGGAAGATGTAGGCATTTCGTCTGTGCCGGGTTGGCAAGGTGGAAATGCACAGGATGCAAATGCGAGTGAAGTGCTGAAAAGAAATAGCCTTCTTCCTCCTTTGTGTGAGATTTTCCCTGAATGCTGTAAGAGCACTGTGGAAAGGGAGTTTTTTCTCAGCTTCCTAAAGAGCTGGAAGCAGGGCAAGATGTGGTTTGTCTCCCATTGAGGGGTGGATCCAGAGCCAGTGCCTTGTGCCTTCCACCTCTAGAGCAAAGGAGGGCACGGCTGAGAGGAAAGGTGCCTTTCTAACATAGCTGCTTACCGACACTCTCTCCAGCAGTGCACAATGATGGTTGGAAAAAGGCGTGCAGTCTATCGCCTCCTAAGCACGTGGACGCTCAATCATATGGGACTCAGACCAGTTGCTTCAGGGGAAGACGATTCAGGCATTTCGTCTGAGCCGGGTTGGCAAGGTGGAATTGCCGCAGAAGCAGAAGTCCTAAAGCTGCGAGTTAAGGGCTGGGAAAAAATGGTGTTTCAGCTGCCGTTGTATGAGATGTTGCCAGGACACAGAAAGACCACTGGTGAAAGCGAGTTCTTTCTCAGCTTCCTAAAGAGATGGAAGGAAGATGGTCTGTGGCTTATGGCCCCGTGTGGGTGGAGCAAGTGCATTGTGCATTCCACGTCTACAGCAATGCTGGGCACGGCTGAGAGCAAAGGGGTCTTTCTGACATAGCTGCTTTCCGACACTCTGTCCACCAGTGCACAATGGTGGTTGGAAAAAGGCATACAGTCTATCGTTTGCTAAGCAGGTGGACGCTCAATCATTGGGGACTCAGCCCAGTTGCTTCAAGGGAAGATGTAGGCATTTCGTCTCAGCCTGGTTGGCAAGATGGAATTGCGGCAGAAGCAGAAGTCCTAAAGCGGCGAGTTAATTGCTGGGAAGAAAGGGCGTTTCATCTGCGTTTGTATGAGAATTTCCCCGTATCCTGTAACAGCACTGTGGAAAGCGAGTTCTTTCTCAGCTTCCTAAAGAGCTGGAAGCAAGACAGTTTATGGCTTGTCTCCCATTGAAGGATGGAGTCAGTGATTTATGCCTTCCAGCTCTAGAGCAATGGAGGGCACAGCTGACAGCAAAGGGGTCTTTCTGACATAGCTGCTTTCCGACACTATATCCAGCAGTGCACAATGGTGGTTGGAAAAAGGCGTGCAGTCTATCACCTCCTAAAAACGTGGATGCTCAATCATTTGGGAATCAGCCCAGTTGCTTCAGGGGAAGGTGTAGGCATTTCGTCTGAGCCCGGTTGGCAAGGTGGAATTGCGGCAGACGCAGAAGTCCTAAAGCTGCGAGTTAAGGGCTGGGACAAAATGGCGTTTGAGCTGCCTTTGTATGAGAGGTTCCTGGTATGCTGTAACAGGACTGTGGAAAGCGAGTTGTTCATCAGCTTCCTAAAGAGCTGGAGGCAAGACAGTTTATGGCTTGTCTCCCATTGAAGGATGGTGGCAGTGCTTTGTGCCTTTCGCCTGCAGAGCAATGGAGGGCAGGGCTGAGAGCAAAGGGGGCTTTCTGCCATAGGTGCTTTCTGATGCCCTTCAGGGGTGGTGCCAGTGCATTGTGCTTCGTACCTCTAGAGGAATGGAGGGCACGGCCGACAGTAAAGGGCCTTTCTGATATTGGTGCTTTCTGACTCTCCCCCAACCATTGCTCAAGAGCGGTTGGTTAAAAGCCTATTGTCTGCTCCTGCTAAGCATGTGGAAGCACAATCATCTGGGCATCATCTCCATTGCTGAAAGGGAAGCTGTAGGCATTTCGTCTGAGCCGGGTTGGCAAGGTGGAAATCTGGCAGAAGCTGAAGTTCCAAATCGGCGAGCTAAGCGCTGAAAAGAAATGGCATATCAGCTGCCTTTGTATGAGATCTTGCCAGGACACAGAAAGAGCAGTGTTGAAAGCGATTTCTTTCTAGGATTCCTAAACAGATGGAAGCAAGACGGTCTGTGGCTTGTCGCCTCTTGAGGGGTGGAGCCAGTGCATTGTGCATTCCACGTCTGCAGCAATAGAGGGCACGGCTGCAAGCAAAGGGGTCTTTCTGACACTCTCTCCACCAGTGCACAATGGTGGTTGGAAAAAGGCGTACAGTCTATAGCCTCCTAAGCACGTGGACGCTCAATCATTGGGACACAGCCCAATTGCTTCAGGGGAAGATGTAGTGATTTCGTCTGAGCCGGGTTGAAAAGGTGGAATTGCGGCAGACGCAGAAGTCCTAACGTGGCGAGTTAAGTGCTGGGAAGAAATGGCGTTTGAGCTGCCTTTGTATGAGAGTTTTCTCGTATGCTATAACGTCACTGTGGAAAGCGAGTTCTTTCTCAGCTTCCTAGAGAGCTGGAAGCAAGACATTTTATGGCTTGTCTCCCATTGAAGGATGGAGACAGTGCTTTGTGCCTTCCACCTCTAGAGCAATGGAGGGCACGGCTGAGAGTAAATTAAAGGGGTCTTTCTGCCATTGGTGCTTTCTGACACTCTCCCAACCATTGCACTTGGTGGTTAGTTAAAAGCCTATTGTCTGTCTCCACTTCAGCATGTGGAACCACAATCATCCGGGCCTGGTCCCCATTGCTCAAGGGGATGATGTAGGCATTTCGTCTGAGCCGGGTTGGCAAGGTGGAATTGTGGCAGAAGCAGAAGCTCTAAAGTGGCGAGGTAAGGTCTGGCAAGAAAGGCCGTTTGACCTTCATTTCTATGACAGTTTCCCCGTAGGTTTTTCCCGATAGCCGAGCAGGTGTTTCTGGCATTCTCAGCAGGAGGTTCGGGCATGTCCGGCAGGTGGTTCCAGTCTGTCCAGGATGTGGTTCTGGCGTGTCTGGCAAGTGGTTCTGGTACGTCTCAGAGGTGGTTCCGGCATGCCCGGCCGGTGATCCCGGAGAGTCCACCAAGTGATTCTGGCATAACCGGCAGGTGATTTTGGCATGTTCGGCTGGTGGTTCCAACCTGCTCGGCAGGTGGTTCAGGCAGGTCCAGCAGGTGGTTCCTGTATGTCCGGGAGGTGGTTCCGGCGTGTCCGGCAATTGGTTCTGGCACGTCTGAGACATGGTTCTGGCATGCCCGCCAGGTGATCCCGGAGATTCCGACAAGTGGTTCTGGCCTAGCAGGCAGGTGATTTTGGCGTGTCCGGTAGGTGGTTCTGGCAAGTAGAGCAGGTGGTTCTGGCATGCTCGGCAGGTGGTTCAGGCGTGGCCGGCAGGTGGTTCCAGTCTTTCCAGTACGTGTTTCCAGCTTGTCTGGCACGTGGTTCTGGTACGTCTGAGTGGTGGTTCCGCCATGGCTGGCAGGTGATTCTGGACTGTCCCCCAGGTGGTTCTGGCATAGCCAGCAGTTGATATGGGCCTGTCCGGCAGGTGGTTCCAGCGAGTCAAGCAGGTGGCTGTGGGGTGTTCGGCAGGTGGTTCCGGTGTGTCTGGCAGGTGGTTCCGTTCTGTCTGATAGGTCGTTCCGGCATGTCCGGCATGTGCTTCTGGCACGTCTGAGAGGTGGTTCTGACATGCCAGGCAGGTGATTCCGGAGTGTCGGGTAAGTGGTTCTGGTGTAGCCGGCACTTCATTTTGGCGTGTCCGGCAGGTGGTTCTGGCGAGTCGAGCAGGTGGCTCAGGCGTGCTCGGAAGGTGGTTCCGGCATGTCTTGCAGGTGGTTCCGGTCTGTCTGGTAGGTGTTTCCGGCGTGTCTGGCACGTGCTTCCGGCACGTCTGAGAGGCGGTTCCGGCATGCACGGCACATGATTCCGGAGTGTCCGCTAGGTGGTTCTGGCGTACCCGGCAGGTGATTTTGGCGTGTCTGGCAGGTGGTTCAGGCGAGTTGAGCAGGTGGTTCCGACGTGCTCGGCAGGTGCTTCCGGCATCTCTGGCACTTGTTTCTGGCGCATCTGACATGTGGTTCCAGCATGCCCAAAAGGTGATTCTGGTCTGTCCGGGAGGTGGTACCGGCGTCTACGGCATGTGGTTGTGTTACGTCTCAGTGGTGGTTGCGCATGCCCAACAGGTGATTCCGGACTGTCCACCACATGGTTCTGGCACGTCTGAGAGGTGGTTCCAGCATGCCCCACAGGTGATTTTGCAGTCTCCCGCAAGTTGTTCTGGCGTAGTCGGCAGGTGATTTTGGCGTGTCTGGCAGGTGATTTTGGCGTGTCCAGCAGGTGGTTCCGGTGTGCTCGGCAGGTGGTTCAGGCAGGTCCCGTAGGTGGTTCTTGTCTGTCCGGGAGGTGGTTCCAGCATGTCCGGCACATGGTTCCAGCACGTCTGACAGGTGGTTCTGGCATGTCTGGCAGGTGATTCCGGATTGTCCACCAAGTCGTTCTGGCGTAGCCGGCAGGTGATTTTCGCGTGTCCCACAGGTGGTTCCAACGATTCGAGCAGGTGCTTCCGGCTAGCTCGGCAGGTGCTTCTGACTTCTCCGGTACTTGATTTTGGCACATTTGAGAGTTGGGTCCGGCATTCCCAGCAGGTGATTCCGGAAAGTCTGGCTAGTGGTTCTGGCATAGCCAGCAGGTGATTTTTGCGTGTGCGGCGGTGGGTCCTGCGAGTCGAGCAGGTGGTTCCTGCATGCTCTGCAGGTGGTTCCGGCGTGTCCGGCACGTCGTTGTCGCATATCTGAGAGGTGGTTCTGCCATGCCCGGCATGTGATTTCGGAGTGTCTGCCGAGTGGTTGTGGTGTAGCCGGCAGGTGATTCTGACATGTCCAGAAGGTGGTTCTGCGGAGTGGATCAGGTGGTTCTGGCATCCTCGGCAGGTGGTTCTGGCGAGTCCAGTACATGGTTCTGACAGGACTGAGAGGTGGATCCGGCATGCCCGGCGGGTGATCCCGGAGAGTCCGCCAAGTGGTTCTGGCGTACCCCGCAGGTGTTTCTGGTGTGTCCGGCAGGTGGCTCTGGTGAGTTGAGCAGCTGGTTCCGGAGTGCACGGCAGGTGGTTCAGGTGGGTCTGGCAGGTGGTTTCGGTCTGTGCGGGGTGTGGTTCCGGCATCTCAAGGACATGGTGCTGGCACGTCTGAGGGTGGTTCCGGCCGGCCCAACAGGTGTTTCTGGAGTGTCCACCAAGTGGTTCTGGCGTAGCTGGCAGGTGATGTTGGCGCGACCGGCAGGTGGTTCCAGCAGCCCGACAGGTGATTCCGAAGTGTTCACCAACTGGTTGTGGCATAGCCGGCAGGTGATTTTGGCATGTCCAGCAGGTAGTTCTGGGGAGTGGATCAGGTGGTTCCGGCGTGCTCGGCAGGTAGTTGTGGCACCTCTGAGAGGTGGTTCCAGCATGCCCGGCAGGTGATTCCGGAGTGTCCGACAAGTGGATGTGGTGGAGCCGGCTGGTGATTTTGGCGTGTCTGGCAGGTGGTTCAGGCAAGTCAAGCAGGTGGTCCCGGCGTGTCCGGCAGGTGGTTCCGGTCTGTCCTGGAGGTGGTTCCAGAGTGTCTGCCGAGTGGTTCTGGCGTATCCGAAAGGTGATTTTCGCGTGTCCAGCAGGTGGTTCTGGGGAGTCGATCAGGAGGTCCTGGCATACTCGGCAGGTGGTTCCGGTCTGTCCGGCACATGGTTCTGGCACGTCTGAGAGTTGGTTCCAGCATGCCCGGCAGGTGATCCCGGAGAGTCCTCCAAGTGGTTCTGGCGTACCCCACAGGTGTTTCTGGTGTGTCTGGCAGGTGGCTCTGGTGAGTCGAGCAGGTGCTTCCGGTGTGCTCGGCAGGTGGTTCAGGCAGGTCCGGCAGGTGTTTGCAGTCTGTCCATGATGAGGTTCCGGCATGCCCGCAAGGTGATTCTGGAGTGTCCAACAAGTGGTTTTGGCGTAGCAGGCATATGATTTTGGCCTGTCAGGCAGGTGGTTCCAGCATGGCCAGCAGGTGGTTCCGGCGAGCTCGGCAGGTGCTTCCGGTCTCTCCGGCACGTGGTTGTGGCACTTCTGAGAGATGGTTCTGGCATGCCCGGCAGGTGATTCCGGAGTCTCTGGCATGTGGTTCTGGCACCTCTGAGAGGTGGTTCCGCCATGCCCGGCACGTGATTTTGGCATGTCTGGCAGGTGTTTCTGGCGAGTCGAGCAGGTGGCTCTGGAATGCTCAGCAGGTGCTTCCGGCATGTCCGGCAGGTGGTTCTGGTGCAGTCTGACAGACGTGGTTCCAGCATTACCGCCAGATGATTCCGGAGTGTCCACCAAGTGGTTCTGGCATACGCACCAGGTGATTTTGGCGTGTCAGGTAGGTGGTTCCGGCGAGTCGAGCAGGTTGATCCGGCGTGTTCGGCAGATGCTTCCGGTGTCATTGGCATGTGGTTCTGGCATGTCTGAGAGGTGGTTCCGGCATGCCCGGCAGGTGATTCTGGAGTGTTCGCCAAGTGGTTCTGGCGTAGCCCGCAGGTGATTTTGCATGTCCGGCGGGGGTTCCGGCGAGTCGAGTCGGTGGTTCCGGCGTGTCCAGCAGGTGGTTCTGGTCTGTCTGGCAGGTGGTTCTGGGGTGTCCGGCCCGAGGTTCTGGCACCTCTGAGAGGTGGTTCCAGCATGCCTGGCAGGTGATCCCGGAGTGTCCGCCAAGTGGTTCTGGCGTACCCAGCAGGTGTTTTTGGTGTGTCCGGCAGGTGGTTCTGGTGAGTCGAGCCGGTGGTTCCGGCGTGTCCGTCATGTGGTTCCGGTCTGTCCGGCAGGGGGTTCTGGCGTGTCCGGCACGAGGTTCTGGCACGTCTGAGAGGTGGTTCCGGCCAGCCCGACGGGTGATTCCGGAGTGTCCGCCAAGTGGTTCTGGAGTAGCTGGCAGGTGATGTTTGCGTGTCCGGCAGGTGGTTCTGGCGAGTCAAGCAGGTGGTTCCGGCGTGCTCGGCAGGTGCTTCCGGTGTCCTTGGCATGTGGTTCTGGCATGTCTGAGAGGTGGTTCCGGCATGCCCGGCAGGTGATTCCGGAGTGTCCGACAAGTGGTTGTGGTGTAGCCGGCTGGTGATTCTGGCGTGTCCGGCTGGTCGTTCTGGCGAGTCAAGCAGGTGGTCCCGGCGTGTGCGGCAGGTGGTTCCGGTCTGTCCTGGAGGTGGTTCCGGAGTGTCTGCCGAGTGGTTCTGGTGTAGCCGGCAGGTGATTTTGGCGTGTCCAGCAAGTGCTTCCGGCAAGCTCGGCAGGTGGTATCGGCGTGTCTGGAACATGGTTCTGGCACATCTGAGAGATGGTTCCGGCATGCCCGGCAGGTGATTCCGGAGTGTCCGCCAAGTGGTTCTGGCGTAGCTGGCAGGTGATGTTGGCGTGACCGGCAGGTGGTTCCAGCAAGCCCGGCAGGTGATTCCGGAGTGTTCGCCAAGTGGTTCTGGCGTAGCCGGCAGGTGATTTTGCATGTCCGGCGGTGGTTCCGGCGAGTCGAGCCGGTGGTTCCGGCGTGTCCGGCAGGTGGTTCCGGTCTGTCCAGCAGGTGGCTCTGGCGTGTCCGGTACGAGGTTCTGGAACGTCTGAGATGTGGTTCCGGCATGCCCAACAGGTGATTCTGGAGTGTCCGCCACGTGGTTCTGGCGTACCCGGCAGGTGATTTTGGCGTGTCTGGCAGGTGTTTCTTGCGAGTCGAGCATGTGGCTCAGGCACGCTCAGCAGGTGCTTCGGCGTGTCTGGCACGTGGTTCTGGTGTGTCTGAGAGCTGGTTCTGGCATGTCTGGCAGATGATTCCGGAGTGTTCACCAGGTGGTTCTGGCATACCCGGCAGGTGATTTTGGCATTTCAGGTAGGTGGTTCCGGCGAGTCGAGTAGGTGGTTCCGGCGTGCTCGGCAGGTTGTTCAGGCGGGTCTGGCAGGTGGTTTCGGTCTGTTCGGGGTGTGGTTCCGGCATCTCAGGCACATGGTTCTGGCACGTCTGAGAGGTGGTTCCGGCCGACCCGACAGCTGTTTCCGGAGTGTCCGCCAAGTGGTTCTGGCGTAGCTGGCAGGTGATGTGGGCGTGACCGGCAGGTGGTTCCAGCAATCCCAGCAGGTGATTCCGGAGTGTCTGCTGAGTGGTTCTGGCGTAGCCGGCAGGTGATTTTTGCGTGTCCAGCAGGTGTTTCCGGCGAGCTCGGCAGGTGGTACAGGCGTGTCCGGAACATGGTTCTGGCGTGTCTGAGAAATGGTTCCGAAATGCCCGGCAGGTGATTCCGGAGTGTCCGGCATGTGGTTCTGGCACCTCTGAGAGGTGGTTCCGGCATACCCGGCAGGTGGTTCCGGAGTGTCTGCCGAGTGGTTCTGGCGTAGCCGGCAGGTGATTCTGGTGTGTCCAGCAGGTGGTTCTGGGGAGTGGAGCAGGTGGTTCCGGCATACTCGGCAGGTGGTACCGGCGTGTCCGGAACATGGTTCTGGCAAGTCTGAGAGGTGGTTCCGGCATGCCCGGCAGGTGATTCCGGAGTGTCCGCCAAGTGGTTCTGGCGTTGCCGGCAGGTGATTTTGCAGTGTCCGGCAGGTGGTTCCTGCGAGTCGAGCCGGTGGTTCTGGCGTGTCCGGCAGGTGGTTCTGGCGTGTCCGGCACGAGGTTCTGGCACGTTTGACAGGTGGTTCCGTCATGCCTGACAGGTGATTCCGGAGTATCCGCCACGTGGTTCTTGCGTACCCGGCAGGTGATTTTGGCGTGTCCGGCAGGTGTTTCTTGCGAGTCGAGCAGGTGGCTCAGGCATGCTCAGCAGGTGCTTCGGCGTGTCCGGCACGTGGTTCTGGTGTGTCTGAGAGCTGGTTCTGGCATGTCCGGCAGATGATTCCGGAGTGTCCACCAAGTGGTTCTGGCGTACCCGGCAGGTGATTTTGGCGTGTCAGGTAGGTGGTTCCGGCGAGTCGAGCAGGTGGATCCGGCGTGCTCGGCAGGTGGTTCAGGCGGGTCTGGGAGGTGGTTTCGGTCTGTTCGGGGTGTGGTTCCGGCATCTCAGGCACATGGTTCTGGCACGTCTGAGAGGTGGTTCCGGCCGGCCCGACAGGTGTTTCCATGGTGTCCGCCAAGTGGTTGTGGCATAGCTGGCAGGTGATGTTGGCGTGTCCGGCAGGTGGTTCTGGCGTGTCTGAGAGCTGGTTAAGGCATGTCCGACTGGTGATTCCGAAGTGTTCACCAAATGGTTCTGGCGTAGCCGGCAGGTGATTTTGGCGTGTCCAGCAGGTGGTTTTGGCAAGTCGAGCAGGTGGTTCTGGCGTGCTCGGCAGGTGCTTCCGGTGTCATTGGCATGTGGTTCCGGCATGTCTGAGAGCTGGTTCCGGCATGCCCGGCAGGTGATTCCGGAGTGTTCGCCAAGTGGTTCTGGCGTAGCCGGCAGGTGATTTTGCATGTCCGGCGGTGGTTCCGGCGAGTCAAGCCGGTGGTTCCAGCGTGTCCAGCAGGTGGTTCCGGTCTGTCCGGCAGGTGGTTCTGGGGTGTCCGGAACGAAGTTCTGGCACGTCTGAGAGGTTGTGTCGTCATGCAGTTCACGTGATTCCGGCTTGTCCGCCAAGTGGTTCTGGTTTAGGGGGCAGGTGATTTTGGCGTGTCGGGCAGGTGGGACCGGTGAGTCAAGCAGGTGGTTCGGGCGAGTGTTTCCTGTGTTTCCGGTCTGTCCGGGAGATGGTTCCGGCCTGTCCGGCACGTGCTTCTGGCACTTCTGAGAGGTTGTGCTGGCATGCCCGGCAGGTGATTCTGGAGTGTCCGCCAAGTGGTTGTGGCGTAGCCGGCTGGTGATTCTGGCGTGTCCGGCTGGTGGTTCTGGCGAGTCAAGCAGGTGGTCCCGGCGTGTCCAGCAGGTGGTTCCGGTCTGTCCTGGAGGTGGTTCCGGAGTGTCTGCCGAGTGGTTCTGGTGTAGCCGGATGTGATTTTGGCGTGTCCAGCAAGTGCTTCCGATGAGCTCGGCAGGTGGTATCGGCGTGTCTGGAACATGGTTCTGGCCCATCTGAGAGATGGTTCCGGCATGCCCGGCAGGTGATTCCGGAGTGTCCGCCAAGTGTTTCTGGCATACCCAGCAGGTGATTTTGGCATGTCCGACAGGTGTTTCTTGCGAGTCGAGCAGGTGGCTCAGGCATGCTCAGCAGGTTCTTCCGGCGTCTCTGGCACATGGTTCTGGTGTGTCTGAGAGCTGATTCTGACATGTCCAGCAGATGATTCCGGAGTGTCCACCAAGTGGTTCTGGTATACCTGGCAGGTGATTTTGGCGTGTCAGGAAGGTGGTTCCCGCTAGTTGAGCAGGTGGATCAGGTGTGCTCGCCAGGGGGTTGAGGCGGGTCTGGCAGGTGGTTTCCGTCAGTTCGGGGTGTGGTTCCGGCATCTCAGGCACATGGTCCTGGCACGTCTGAGAGGTGGTTCCGGCCGGCCCGACAGGTTTTTCCGGAGTGTCCGCCAAGTGGTTCTGGCGTAGCTGGCAGGTGATGTTGGCGTGACCGGCAGGTGGTTCCAGCAATCCCGGCAGGTGATTCCGGAGTGTTCGCCAACTGGTTCTGGCGTAGCCGGCATGTGATTTTGGCGTGTCCCGCGGTGGTTCCAGCGAGTCGAGCCGGTGGTTCTGGCATACTCGGCAGGTGGTTCCGGCGTTTCCGGCACATGGTTCTGGCATGTCTGAGAGGTGGTTCCGGCATGCCCGGCAGGTGATCCCGGAGAGTCCTCCAAGTGGTTCTGGCGTATCCCGCAGGTGATTTCTGGTGTGTCCGGCAGGTGGTTCTGGTGAGTCGAGCAGGTGGTTCCGGTGTGCTCGGCAGGTGGTTCCGGCAGGTCCGGCAGGTCATTGCCGTCTGTCCATGACGTGGTTCCGGCATTCCCGCAAGGTGATTCTGGAGTGTCCACCAAGTGGTTTTGGTGTAGCCGGCATATGATTTTGGAGTGTGAGGCAGGTGGTTCCGGCATGTAAAGCAGGTGGTTCCGGTCTGTCCGGCAGGTGGTTCTGGTGTGTCCGGCACGAGGTTCTGGCACGTCTGAGAGGTTGTGCCGGCATGCCTGGCAGGTGATTCCGGAGTGTCCGGCATGTGGTTCTGGCACGTCTGAGAGGTGGTTCCGGCATGCCCGGCAGGTGATTCCGGAGTGTCTGCCGAGTGGTTCTGGCGTAGCCGGCAGGTGATTTTGGCATGTCCAGCAGGTGGTTCTGGCGAGTCGAGCAGGTGGTTCCGGCGTGCTCGGACAGGTGGTTCCGGCGTGTCCGGCACGTGGTTCTGGCATGTCTGAGAGGTGGTTCCGGCATGCCCGGCAGGTGATTCCGGAGTGTTCGCCAAGTGGTTCTGGCGTAGCCGGCAGGTGATTTTGCATGTCCGGCGGTGGTTCCGGCGAGTCGAGCCGGTGGTTCCGGAGTGTCCGGCAGGTGGTTCCGGCCTGTCCGGCATGTGGTTCTGGCACTTCTGAGAGGTTGTTCCGGCATGCCCGGCAGGTGATTCCGGAGTGTCCGCCAAGTGGTTCTGGCGTAGCCGGCAGGTGATTTTGGCGTGTCCAGCAGGTGGTTCTGGCGAGTCGAGCAGGTGGTTCCGGCGTGCTCGGCAGGTGGTTCCGCGTGTCCTGGCATGTGGTTCTGGCACGTCTGAGAGGTGGTTCCGGCATGCCCGGCAGGTGATTCCGGAGTGTCCGCCAAGTGGTTCTGGCGTAGCCGGCAGGTGATTTTGGCGTGTCCGGCAGGTGGTTCTGGCGAGTCGAGCAGGTGGTTCCGGCATGCTCGGCAGGTGGTTCCGGCAGGTCCGGCATGTGGCGGTCTGGCCTGAGAGGTGGTTCCGCGCCCGGCAGGTGATTCCGGAGTGTCCGCCAAGTGGTTCTGGCGTAGCCGGCAGGTGATTTTGGCGTGTCCAGGCAGGTGGTTCTGGCGAGTCGAGCAGGTGGTTCCGGCATGCTCGGCAGGTGGTTCCGGCGTCTCCGGCACGTGGTTCTGGCACGTCTGAGAGGTGGTTCCGGCATGCCCGGCAGGTGATTCCGGAGTGTCCTGCCAAGTGGTTCTGGCGTAGCCGGCAGGTGATTTTGGCGTGTCCGGCAGGTGGTTCTGGCGAGTCGAGCAGGTGGTTCCGGCGTGCTCGGCAGGTGGTTCCGGCGTGTCTGGCAGGTGGTTGCAGTCTGTCCGTGAGGTGGTTCCGGCATGCCCGGCAGGTGATTCCGGAGTGTCCACCAAGTGGTTCTGGCGTAGCCGGCAGGTGATTTTGGCGTGTCCGGCAGGTGGTTCCGGCGAGTCCAGCAGGTGGTTCCGGCGTGCTCGGCAGGTGCTTCCGGCGTCTCCGGCACGTGGTTCTGGCAGTCTGAGCAGGTGGTTCCGGCGTGCCCGGCAGGTGATTCCGGAGTGTCCGGCATGTGGTTCTGGCACGTCTGAGAGGTGGTTCCGGCATGCCCGGCAGGTGATTCCGGAGTGTCTGCCGAGTGGTTCTGGCGTAGCCGGCAGGTGATTTTGGCGTGTCCAGCAGGTGGTTCTGGGGAGTCGCAGCAGGTGGTTCCGGCGTGCTCGGCAGGTGCTTCCGGCATGTCCAGATATGTGGTTCTGGCACGTCTGAGAGGTGGTTCCGGCATGCCCGGCAGGTGATTCCGGAGTGTCCGCCAAGTGGTTCTGGCGTAGCCGGCAGGTGATTTTGGCGTGTCCGGCAGGTGGTTCCGGCGAGTCGAGCAGGTGGTTCCGGCGTGCTCGGCAGGTGGTTCTGGCGTGTCTGGCAGGTGGTTCCGGCATGTCCGGCAGGTGGTTCCGGGTGTCCGGCACGTGGTTCTGGCACCTCTGAGAGGTGGTTCCGGCATGCCCGGCAGGTGATTCCGGAGTGTCCGCCAAGTGGTTCTGGCGTAGCCGGCAGGTGATTTTGGCGTGTCCAGCAGGTGGTTCCGGCGAGTCGAGCAGGTGGTTCCGGCGATGTTTCCTGCACTGTTTCCGGTCTGTCCGGCAGATGGTTCTGGCGTGTCCTGCCGA
>NW_027228467.1:0-43484 GCF_037783145.1 Equus przewalskii
CTGCGTTTCACAGGCCTTTGGAAGAGATGTTCCCGGTAGGCTGTAAGAGCACTGTGCAGAGCGAGTTGTTTCTTAGCTTCCCAAAGAGCTGGAAGCAAGATGCTGTGGGGCCCAACTCGCCCTTTGGAAAGAAGCCTGCACGTTGTGCCTTTCAGCTCTAGGGCAAAGTAGCACACCCAGAGCAGAAGTCCTACTTCAGCCAGATCAGGCCTGCAAAGAAACTGCGTTTCACAGGCCTTTGGAAGAGATGTTCCCACTAGGCTGTAAGAGCACTGTGCAGAGCGAGTTGTTTCTTAGCTTCCCAAAGAGCTGGAAGCAAGATGCTGTGGGGCCCAACTCGCCCTTTGGAAAGAAGCCTGCACGTTGTGCCTTTCAGCTCTAGGGCAAAGTAGCACACCCAGAGCAGAAGTCCTACTTCAGCCAGATCAGGCCTGCAAAGAAACTGCGTTTCACAGGCCTTTGGAAGAGATGTTCCCACGTAGGCTGTAAGAGCACTGTGCAGAGCGAGTTGTTTCTTAGCTTCCCAAAGAGCTGGAAGCAAGATGCTGTGGGGCCCAACTCGCCCTTTGGAAAGAAGCCTGCACGTTGTGCCTTTCAGCTCTAGGGCAAAGTAGCACACCCAGAGCAGAAGTCCTACTTCAGCCAGATCAGGCCTGCAAAGAAACTGCGTTTCACAGGCCTTTGGAAGAGATGTTCCCGGTAGGCTGTAAGAGCACTGTGCAGAGCGAGTTGTTTCTTAGCTTCCCAAAGAGCTGGAAGCAAGATGCTGTGGGGCCCAACTCGCCCTTTGGAAAGAAGCCTGCACGTTGTGCCTTTCAGCTCTAGGGCAAAGTAGCACACCCAGAGCAGAAGTCCTACTTCAGCCAGATCAGGCCTGCAAAGAAACTGCGTTTCACAGGCCTTTGGAAGAGATGTTCCCGGTAGGCTGTAAGAGCACTGTGCAGAGCGAGTTGTTTCTTAGCTTCCCAAAGAGCTGGAAGCAAGATGCTGTGGGGCCCAACTCGCCCTTTGGAAAGAAGCCTGCACGTTGTGCCTTTCAGCTCTAGGGCAAAGTAGCACACCCAGAGCAGAAGTCCTACTTCAGCCAGATCAGGCCTGCAAAGAAACTGCGTTTCACAGGCCTTTGGAAGAGATGTTCCCGGTAGGCTGTAAGAGCACTGTGCAGAGCGAGTTGTTTCTTAGCTTCCCAAAGAGCTGGAAGCAAGATGCTGTGGGGCCCAACTCGCCCTTTGGAAAGAAGCCTGCACGTTGTGCCTTTCAGCTCTAGGGCAAAGTAGCACACCCAGAGCAGAAGTCCTACTTCAGCCAGATCAGGCCTGCAAAGAAACTGCGTTTCACAGGCCTTTGGAAGAGATGTTCCCACTAGGCTGTAAGAGCACTGTGCAGAGCGAGTGGTTTCTTAGCTTCCCAAAGAGCTGGAAGCAAGATGCTGTGGGGCCCAACTCGTCCTTTGGAAAGAAGCCTGCACGTTGTGCCTTTCAGCTCTAGGGCAAAGTAGCACACCCAGAGCAGAAGTCCTACTTCAGCCAGATCAGGCCTGCAAAGAAACTGCGTTTCACAGGCCCTTGGAAGAGATGTTCCCGGTAGGCTGTAAGAGCACTGTGCAGAGCGAGTTGTTTCTTAGCTTCCCAAAGAGCTGGAAGCAAGATGCTGTGGGGCCCAACTCGCCCTTTGGAAAGAAGCCTGCACGTTGTGCCTTTCAGCTCTAGGGCAAAGTAGCACACCCAGAGCAGAAGTCCTACTTCAGCCAGATCAGTCCTGCAAAGAAACTGCGTTTCACAGGCCTTTGGAAGAGATGTTCCCACTAGGCTGTAAGAGCACTGTGCAGAGCGAGTTGTTTCTTAGCTTCCCAAAGAGCTGGAAGCAAGATGCTGTGGGGCCCAACTCGCCCTTTGGAAAGAAGCCTGCACGTTGTGCCTTTCAGCTCTAGGGCAAAGTAGCACACCCAGAGCAGAAGTCCTACTTCAGCCAGATCAGGCCTGCAAACAAACTGCGTTTCACAGGCCTTTGGAAGAGATGTTCCCGGTAGGCTGTAAGAGCACTGTGCAGAGCGAGTTGTTTCTTAGCTTCCCAAAGAGCTGGAAGCAAGATGCTGTGGGGCCCAACTCGCCCTTTGGAAAGAAGCCTGCACGTTGTGCCTTTCAGCTCTAGGGCAAAGTAGCACACCCAGAGCAGAAGTCCTACTTCAGCCAGATCAGGCCTGCAAAGAAACTGCGTTTCACAGGCCTTTGGAAGAGATGTTCCCGGTAGGCTGTAAGAGCACTGTGCAGAGCGAGTTGTTTCTTAGCTTCCCAAAGAGCTGGAAGCAAGATGCTGTGGGGCCCAACTCGCCCTTTGGAAAGAAGCCTGCACGTTGTGCCTTTCAGCTCTAGGGCAAAGTAGCACACCCAGAGCAGAAGTCCTACTTCAGCCAGATCAGGCCTGCAAAGAAACTGCGTTTCACAGGCCTTTGGAAGAGATGTTCCCGGTAGGCTGTAAGAGCACTGTGCAGAGCGAGTTGTTTCTTAGCTTCCCAAAGAGCTGGAAGCAAGATGCTGTGGGGCCCAACTCGCCCTTTGGAAAGAAGCCTGCACGTTGTGCCTTTCAGCTCTAGGGCAAAGTAGCACACCCAGAGCAGAAGTCCTACTTCAGCCAGATCAGGCCTGCAAAGAAACTGCGTTTCACAGGCCTTTGGAAGAGATGTTCCCACGTAGGCTGTAAGAGCACTGTGCAGAGCGAGTTGTTTCTTAGCTTCCCAAAGAGCTGGAAGCAAGATGCTGTGGGGCCCAACTCGCCCTTTGGAAAGAAGCCTGCACGTTGTGCCTTTCAGCTCTAGGGCAAAGTAGCACACCCAGAGCAGAAGTCCTACTTCAGCCAGATCAGGCCTGCAAAGAAACTGCGTTTCACAGGCCTTTGGAAGAGATGTTCCCACTAGGCTGTAAGAGCACTGTGCAGAGCGAGTTGTTTCTTAGCTTCCCAAAGAGCTGGAAGCAAGATGCTGTGGGGCCCAACTCGCCCTTTGGAAAGAAGCCTGCACGTTGTGCCTTTCAGCTCTAGGGCAAAGTAGCACACCCAGAGCAGAAGTCCTACTTCAGCCAGATCAGGCCTGCAAAGAAACTGCGTTTCACAGGCCTTTGGAAGAGATGTTCCCACTAGGCTGTAAGAGCACTGTGCAGAGCGAGTGGTTTCTTAGCTTCCCAAAGAGCTGGAAGCAAGATGCTGTGGGCCCAACTCGTCCTTTGGAAAGAAGCCTGCACGTTGTGCCTTTCAGCTCTAGGGCAAAGTAGCACACCCAGAGCAGAAGTCCTACTTCAGCCAGATCAGGCCTGCAAAGAAACTGCGTTTCACCGGCCCTTGGAAGAGATGTTCCCGGTAGGCTGTAAGAGCACTGTGCAGAGCGAGTTGTTTCTTAGCTTCCCAAAGAGCTGGAAGCAAGATGCTGTGGGGCCCAACTCGCCCTTTGGAAAGAAGCCTGCACGTTGTGCCTTTCAGCTCTAGGGCAAAGTAGCACACCCAGAGCAGAAGTCCTACTTCAGCCAGATCAGTCCTGCAAACAAACTGCGTTTCACAGGCCTTTGGAAGAGATGTTCCCACTAGGCTGTAAGAGCACTGTGCAGAGCGAGTTGTTTCTTAGCTTCCCAAAGAGCTGGAAGCAAGATGCTGTGGGGCCCAACTCGCCCTTTGGAAAGAAGCCTGCACGTTGTGCCTTTCAGCTCTAGGGCAAAGTAGCACACCCAGAGCAGAAGTCCTACTTCAGCCAGATCAGTCCTGCAAACAAACTGCGTTTCACAGGCCTTTGGAAGAGATGTTCCCGGTAGGCTGTAAGAGCACTGAGCAGAGCGAGTTGTTTCTTAGCTTCCCAAAGAGCTGGAAGCAAGATGCTGAGGGGCCCAACTCGCCCTTTGGAAACAAGCCTGCACGTTGTGCCTTTCAGCTCTAGGGCAAAGTAGCACACCCAGAGCAGAAGTCCTACTTCAGCCAGATCAGGCCTGCAAAGAAACTGCGTTTCACAGGCCTTTGGAAGAGATGTTCCCGGTAGGCTGTAAGAGCACTGTGCAGAGCGAGTTGTTTCTTAGCTTCCCAAAGAGCTGGAAGCAATATGCTGTGGGGCCCAACTCGCCCTTTGGAAAGAAGCCTGCACGTTGTGCCTTTCAGCTCTAGGGCAAAGTAGCACACCCAGAGCAGAAGTCCTACTTCAGCCAGATCAGGCCTGCAAAGAAACTGCGTTTCACAGGCCTTTGGAAGAGATGTTCCCGGTAGGCTGTAAGAGCACTGAGCAGAGCGAGTTGTTTCTTAGCTTCCCAAAGAGCTGGAAGCAAGATGCTGTGGGGCCCAACTCGCCCTTTGGAGCGAAGCCTGCACGTTGTGCCTTTCAGCTCTAGGGCAAAGTAGCACACCCAGAGCAGAAGTCCTACTTCAGCCAGATCAGGCCTGCAAAGAAACTGCGTTTCACCGGCCTTTGGAAGAGATGTTCCCACAAGGCTGTATGAGCACTGTGCAGAGCGAGTTGTTTCTTAGCTTCCCAAAGAGCTGGAAGCAAGATGCTGTGGGGCCCAACTCGCCCTTTGGAAAGAAGCCTGCACGTTGTGCCTTTCAGCTCTAGGGCAAGGTAGCACACCCTGAGCAGAAGTCCTACTTCAGCCAGATCAGGCCTGCAAAGAAACTGCGTTTCACAGGCCTTTGGAAGACATGTTCCCACTAGGGTGTAAGAGCACTGTGCAGAGCGAGTTGTTTCTTAGCTTCCCAAAGAGCTGGAAGCAAGATGCTGTGGGGCCCAACTCGCCCTTTGGAAAGAAGCCTGCACGTTGTGCCTTTCAGCTCTAGGGCAAAGTAGCACACCCAGAGCAGAAGTCCTACTTCAGCCAGATCAGGCCTGCAAAGAAACTGCGTTTCACAGGCCTTTGGAAGAGATGTTCCCACTAGGCTGTAAGAGCACTGTGCAGAGCGAGTGTTTTCTTAGCTTCCCAAAGAGCTGGAAGCAAGATGCTGTGGGGCCCAACTCGCCCTTTGGAAAGAAGCCTGCACGTTGTGCCTTTCAGCTCTAGGGCAAAGTAGCACACCCAGAGCAGAAGTCCTACTTCAGCCAGATCAGGCCTGCAAAGAAACTGCGTTTCACAGGCACTTGGAAGAGATGTTCCCGTGAGGGTGTAAGAGCACTGTGCAGAGCGAGTTGTTTCTTAGCTTCCCTAAGAGCTGGAAGCAAGATGCTGTGGGGCCCAACTCGCCCTTTGGAAAGAAGCCTGCACGTTGTGCCTTTCAGCTCTATGGCAAAGTAGCACACCCAGAGCAGAAGTCCTACTTCAGCCAGATCAGGCCTGCAAAGAAACTGCGTTTCACAGGCCTATGGCAGAGATGTTCCCGGTAGGCTGTAAGAGCACTGTGCAGAGCGAGTTGTTTCTTAGCTTCCCAAAGAGCTGGAAGCAACATGCTGTGGGGCCCAACTCGCCCTTTGGAAAGAAGCCTGCACGTTGTGCCTTTCAGCTCTAGAGCAAAGTAGCACACCCAGAGCAGAAGTCCTACTTCAGCCAGATCAGGCCTGCAAAGAAATGCGTTTCACAGGCCTTTGGAAGAGATGTTCCAACTAGGCTGTAAGAGCACTGTGCAGAGCGAGTTGTTTCATAGCTTCCCAAAGAGCTGGAAGCAAGATGCTGTGGGGCCCAACTCGCCCTTTGGAAAGAAGCCTGCACGTTGTGCCTTTCAGCTCTAGGGCAAAGTAGCACACCCAGAGCAGAAGTCCTACTTCAGCCAGATCAGGCCTGCAAAGAAACTGCGTTTCACAGGCCTTTGGAAGAGATGTTCCCGGTAGGCTGTAAGAGCACTGTGCAGAGCGAGTTGTTTCTTAGCTTCCCAAAGAGCTGGAAGCAAGATGCTGTGGGGCCCAACTCGCCCTTTGGAAAGAAGCCTGCACGTTGTGCCTTTCAGCTCTAGGGCAAAGTAGCACACCCAGAGCAGAAGTCCTACTTCAGCCAGATCAGGCCTGCAAAGAAACTGCGTTTCACAGGCCTTTGGAAGAGATGTTCCCGGTAGGCTGTAAGAGCACTGTGCAGAGCGAGTTGTTTCTTAGCTTCCCAAAGAGCTGGAAAGCAAGATGCTGTGGGGCCCAACTCGCCCTTTGGAAAGAAGCCTGCACGTTGTGCCTTTCAGGTCTAGGGCAAAGTAGCACACCCAGAGCAGAAGTCCTACTTCAGCCAGATCAGGCCTGCAAACAAACTGCGTTTCACAGGCCTTTGGAAGAGATGTTCCCACTAGGCTGTAAGAGCACTGTGCAGAGCGAGTTGTTTCTTAGCTTCCCAAAGAGCTGGATGCAACATGCTGTGGGGCCCAACACGCCCTTTGGAAAGAAGCCTGCACGTTGTGCCTTTCAGCTCTAGGGCAAAGTATCACACCCAGAGCAGAAGTCCTACTTCAGCCAGATCAGGCCTGCAAAGAAACTGCGTTTCACAGGCCTCTGGAAGAGATGTTCCCTCTAGGCTGTAAGAGCACTGTGCAGAGCGAGTGGTTTCTTAGCTTCCCAAAGAGCTGGAAGCAAGATGCTGTGGGGCCCAACTCGCCCTTTGGAAAGAAGCCTGCACGTTGTGCCTTTCAGCTCTAGGGCAAAGTAGCACACCCAGAGCAGAAGTCCTACTTCAGCCAGATCAGGCCTGCAAAGAAACTGCGTTTCACAGGCCTTTGGAAGAGATGTTCCCGGTAGGCTGTAAGAGCACTGTGCAGAGCGAGTTGTTTCTTAGCTTCCCAAAGAGCTGGAAGCAAGATGCTGTGGGGCCCAACTCGCCCTTTGGAAAGAAGCCTGCACGTTGTGCCTTTCAGCTCTAGGGCAAAGTAGCACACCCAGAGCAGAAGTCCTACTTCAGCCAGATCAGGCCTGCAAAGAAACTGCGTTTCACAGGCCTTTGGAAGAGATGTTCCCACTAGGCTGTAAGAGCACTGTGCAGAGCGAGTTGTTTCTTAGCTTCCCAAAGAGCTGGAAGCAAGATGCTGTGGGGCCCAACTCGCCCTTTGGAAAGAAGCCTGCACGTTGTGCCTTTCAGCTCTAGGGCAAAGTAGCACACCCAGAGCAGAAGTCCTACTTCAGCCAGATCAGGCCTGCAAAGAAACTGCGTTTCACAGGCCTTTGGAAGAGATGTTCCCGGTAGGCTGTAAGAGCACTGTGCAGAGCGAGTTGTTTCTTAGCTTCCCAAAGAGCTGGAAGCAAGATGCTGTGGGGCCCAACTCGCCCTTTGGAAAGAAGCCTGCACGTTGTGCCTTTCAGCTCTAGGGCAAAGTAGCACACCCAGAGCAGAAGTCCTACTTCAGCCAGATCAGGCCTGCAAAGAAACTGCGTTTCACAGGCCTTTGGAAGAGATGTTCCCGGTAGGCTGTAAGAGCACTGTGCAGAGCGAGTTGTTTCTTAGCTTCCCAAAGAGCTGGAAGCAAGATGCTGTGGGGCCCAACTCGCCCTTTGGAAAGAAGCCTGCACGTTGTGCCTTTCAGCTCTAGGGCAAAGTAGCACACCCAGAGAAGAAGTCCTACTTCAGCCAGATCAGGCCTGCAAAGAAACTGCGTTTCACAGGCCTTTGGAAGAGATGTTCCCGGTAGGCTGTAAGAGCACTGTGCAGAGCGAGTTGTTTCTTAGCTTCCCAAAGAGCTGGAAGCAAGATGCTGTGGGGCCCAACTCGCCCTTTGGAAAGAAGCCTGCACGTTGTGCCTTTCAGCTCTAGGGCAAAGTAGCACACCCAGAGCAGAAGTCCTACTTCAGCCAGATCAGGCCTGCAAAGAAACTGCGTTTCACAGGCCTTTGGAAGAGATGTTCCCACTAGGCTGTAAGAGCACTGTGCAGAGCGAGTTGTTTCTTAGCTTCCCAAAGAGCTGGAAGCAAGATGCTGTGGGGCCCAACTCGCCCTTTGGAAAGAAGCCTGCACGTTGTGCCTTTCAGCTCTAGGGCAAAGTAGCACACCCAGAGCAGAAGTCCTACTTCAGCCAGATCAGGCCTGCAAAGAAACTGCGTTTCACAGGCCTTTGGAAGAGATGTTCCCACTAGGCTGTAAGAGCACTGTGCAGAGCGAGTTGTTTCTTAGCTTCCCAAAGAGCTGGAAGCAAGATGCTGTGGGGCCCAACTCGCCCTTTGGAAAGAAGCCTGCACGTTGTGCCTTTCAGCTCTAGGGCAAAGTAGCACACCCAGAGCAGAAGTCCTACTTCAGCCAGATCAGGCCTGCAAAGAAACTGCGTTTCACAGGCCTTTGGAAGAGATGTTCCCACTAGGCTGTAAGAGCACTGTGCAGAGCGAGTTGTTTCTTAGCTTCCCAAAGAGCTGGAAGCAAGATGCTGTGGGGCCCAACTCGCCCTTTGGAAAGAAGCCTGCACGTTGTGCCTTTCAGCTCTAGGGCAAAGTAGCACACCCAGAGCAGAAGTCCTACTTCAGCCAGATCAGGCCTGCAAAGAAACTGCGTTTCACAGGCCTTTGGAAGAGATGTTCCCGGTAGGCTGTAAGAGCACTGTGCAGAGCGAGTTGTTTCTTAGCTTCCCAAAGAGCTGGAAACAAGATGCTGTGGGGCCCAACTCGCCCTTTGGAAAGAAGCCTGCACGTTGTGCCTTTCAGCTCTAGGGCAAAGTAGCACACCCAGAGCAGAAGTCCTACTTCAGCCAGATCAGGCCTGCAAAGAAACTGCATTTCACAGGCCTTTGGAAGAGATGTTCCCGGTAGGCTGTAAGAGCACTGTGCAGAGAGACTTGTTTCTTAGCTTCCCAAAGAGCTGGAAGCAAGATGCTGTGGGGCCCAACTCGCCCTTTGGAAAGAAGCCTGCACGTTGTGCCTTTCAGCTCTAGGGCCAAGTAGCACACCCAGAGCAGAAGTCCTACTTCAGCCAGATCAGGCCTGCAAAGAAACTGCGTTTCACAGGCCTTTGGAAGAGATGTTCCCGGTAGGCTGTAAGAGCACTGTGCAGAGCGAGTTGTTTCTTAGCTTCCCAAAGAGCTGGAAGCAAGATGCTGTGGGGCCCAACTCGCCCTTTGGAAAGAAGCCTGCACGTTGTGCCTTTCAGCTCTAGGGCAA
This sequence comes from Equus przewalskii, assembly GCF_037783145.1. NCBI lineage: Eukaryota > Metazoa > Chordata > Mammalia > Perissodactyla > Equidae > Equus > Equus przewalskii. The sequence goes on from NW_027228467.1 coordinate 9,008, forward strand.
AGTAGCACACCCAGAGCAGAAGTCCTACTTCAGCCAGATCAGGCCTGCAAAGAAACTGCGTTTCACAGGCCTTTGGAAGAGATGTTCCCGGTAGGCTGTAAGAGCACTGTGCAGAGCGAGTTGTTTCTTAGCTTCCCAAAGAGCTGGAAGCAAGATGCTGTGGGGCCCAACTCGCCCTTTGGAAAGAAGCCTGCACGTTGTGCCTTTCAGCTCTAGGGCAAAGTAGCACACCCAGAGCAGAAGTCCTACTTCAGCCAGATCAGGCCTGCAAAGAAACTGCGTTTCACAGGCCTTTGGAAGAGATGTTCCCGGTAGGCTGTAAGAGCACTGTGCAGAGCGAGTTGTTTCTTAGCTTCCCAAAGAGCTGGAAGCAAGATGCTGTGGGGCCCAACTCGCCCTTTGGAAAGAAGCCTGCACGTTGTGCCTTTCAGCTCTAGGGCAAAGTAGCACACCCAGAGCAGAAGTCCTACTTCAGCCAGATCAGGCCTGCAAAGAAACTGCGTTTCACAGGCCTTTGGAAGAGATGTTCCCACTAGGCTGTAAGAGCACTGTGCAGAGCGAGTTGTTTCTTAGCTTCCCAAAGAGCTGGAAGCAAGATGCTGTGGGGCCCAACTCGCCCTTTGGAAAGAAGCCTGCACGTTGTGCCTTTCAGCTCTAGGGCAAAGTAGCACACCCAGAGCAGAAGTCCTACTTCAGCCAGATCAGGCCTGCAAAGAAACTGCGTTTCACAGGCCTTTGGAAGAGATGTTCCCGCTAGGCTGTAAGAGCACTGTGCAGAGCGAGTTGTTTCTTAGCTTCCCAAAGAGCTGGAAGCAAGATGCTGTGGGGCCCAACTCGCCCTTTGGAAAGAAGCCTGCACGTTGTGCCTTTCAGCTCTAGGGCAAAGTAGCACACCCAGAGCAGAAGTCCTACTTCAGCCAGATCAGGCCTGCAAAGAAACTGCGTTTCACAGGCCTTTGGAAGAGATGTTCCCGGTAGGCTGTAAGAGCACTGTGCAGAGCGAGTTGTTTCTTAGCTTCCCAAAGAGCTGGAAGCAAGATGCTGTGGGGCCCAACTCGCCCTTTGGAAAGAAGCCTGCACGTTGTGCCTTTCAGCTCTAGGGCAAAGTAGCACACCCAGAGCAGAAGTCCTACTTCAGCCAGATCAGGCCTGCAAAGAAACTGCGTTTCACAGGCCTTTGGAAGAGATGTTCCCGGTAGGCTGTAAGAGCACTGTGCAGAGCGAGTTGTTTCTTAGCTTCCCAAAGAGCTGGAAGCAAGATGCTGTGGGGCCCAACTCGCCCTTTGGAAAGAAGCCTGCACGTTGTGCCTTTCAGCTCTAGGGCAAAGTAGCACACCCAGAGCAGAAGTCCTACTTCAGCCAGATCAGGCCTGCAAAGAAACTGCGTTTCACAGGCCTTTGGAAGAGATGTTCCCGGTAGGCTGTAAGAGCACTGTGCAGAGCGAGTTGTTTCTTAGCTTCCCAAAGAGCTGGAAGCAAGATGCTGTGGGGCCCAACTCGCCCTTTGGAAAGAAGCCTGCACGTTGTGCCTTTCAGCTCTAGGGCAAAGTAGCACACCCAGAGCAGAAGTCCTACTTCAGCCAGATCAGGCCTGCAAAGAAACTGCGTTTCACAGGCCTTTGGAAGAGATGTTCCCGCTAGGCTGTAAGAGCACTGTGCAGAGCGAGTTGTTTCTTAGCTTCCCAAAGAGCTGGAAGCAAGATGCTGTGGGGCCCAACTCGCCCTTTGGAAAGAAGCCTGCACGTTGTGCCTTTCAGCTCTAGGGCAAAGTAGCACACCCAGAGCAGAAGTCCTACTTCAGCCAGATCAGGCCTGCAAAGAAACTGCGTTTCACAGGCCTTTGGAAGAGATGTTCCCGGTAGGCTGTAAGAGCACTGTGCAGAGCGAGTTGTTTCTTAGCTTCCCAAAGAGCTGGAAGCAAGATGCTGTGGGGCCCAACTCGCCCTTTGGAAAGAAGCCTGCACGTTGTGCCTTTCAGCTCTAGGGCAAAGTAGCACACCCAGAGCAGAAGTCCTACTTCAGCCAGATCAGGCCTGCAAAGAAACTGCGTTTCACAGGCCTTTGGAAGAGATGTTCCCACTAGGCTGTAAGAGCACTGTGCAGAGCGAGTTGTTTCTTAGCTTCCCAAAGAGCTGGAAGCAAGATGCTGTGGGGCCCAACTCGCCCTTTGGAAAGAAGCCTGCACGTTGTGCCTTTCAGCTCTAGGGCAAAGTAGCACACCCAGAGCAGAAGTCCTACTTCAGCCAGATCAGGCCTGCAAAGAAACTGCGTTTCACAGGCCTTTGGAAGAGATGTTCCCACTAGGCTGTAAGAGCACTGTGCAGAGCGAGTTGTTTCTTAGCTTCCCAAAGAGCTGGAAGCAAGATGCTGTGGGGCCCAACTCGCCCTTTGGAAAGAAGCCTGCACGTTGTGCCTTTCAGCTCTAGGGCAAAGTAGCACACCCAGAGCAGAAGTCCTACTTCAGCCAGATCAGGCCTGCAAAGAAACTGCGTTTCACAGGCCTTTGGAAGAGATGTTCCCGGTAGGCTGTAAGAGCACTGTGCAGAGCGAGTTGTTTCTTAGCTTCCCAAAGAGCTGGAAGCAAGATGCTGTGGGGCCCAACTCGGCCTTTTGAAAGAAGCCTGCACGTTGTGCCTTTCAGCTCTAGGGCAAAGTAGCACACCCAGAGCAGAAGTCCTACTTCAGCCAGATCAGGCCTGCAAAGAAACTGCATTTCACAGGCCTTTGGAAGAGATGTTCCCGGTAGGCTGTAAGAGCACTGTGCAGAGAGACTTGTTTCTTAGCTTCCCAAAGAGCTGGAAGCAAGATGCTGTGGGGCCCAACTCGCCCTTTGGAAAGAAGCCTGCACGTTGTGCCTTTCAGCTCTAGGGCCAAGTAGCACACCCAGAGCAGAAGTCCTACTTCAGCCAGATCAGGCCTGCAAAGAAACTGCGTTTCACAGGCCTTTGGAAGAGATGTTCCCGGTAGGCTGTAAGAGCACTGTGCAGAGCGAGTTGTTTCTTAGCTTCCCAAAGAGCTGGAAGCAAGATGCTGTGGGGCCCAACTCGCCCTTTGGAAAGAAGCCTGCACGTTGTGCCTTTCAGCTCTAGGGCAAAGTAGCACACCCAGAGCAGAAGTCCTACTTCAGCCAGATCAGGCCTGCAAAGAAACTGCGTTTCACAGGCCTTTGGAAGAGATGTTCCCGGTAGGCTGTAAGAGCACTGTGCAGAGCGAGTTGTTTCTTAGCTTCCCAAAGAGCTGGAAGCAAGATGCTGTGGGGCCCAACTCGCCCTTTGGAAAGAAGCCTGCACGTTGTGCCTTTCAGCTCTAGGGCAAAGTAGCACACCCAGAGCAGAAGTCCTACTTCAGCCAGATCAGGCCTGCAAAGAAACTGCGTTTCACAGGCCTTTGGAAGAGATGTTCCCACTAGGCTGTAAGAGCACTGTGCAGAGCGAGTTGTTTCTTAGCTTCCCAAAGAGCTGGAAGCAAGATGCTGTGGGGCCCAACTCGCCCTTTGGAAAGAAGCCTGCACGTTGTGCCTTTCAGCTCTAGGGCAAAGTAGCACACCCAGAGCAGAAGTCCTACTTCAGCCAGATCAGGCCTGCAAAGAAACTGCGTTTCACAGGCCTTTGGAAGAGATGTTCCCACTAGGCTGTAAGAGCACTGTGCAGAGCGAGTTGTTTCTTAGCTTCCCAAAGAGCTGGAAGCAAGATGCTGTGGGGCCCAACTCGCCCTTTGGAAAGAAGCCTGCACGTTGTGCCTTTCAGCTCTAGGGCAAAGTAGCACACCCAGAGCAGAAGTCCTACTTCAGCCAGATCAGGCCTGCAAAGAAACTGCGTTTCACAGGCCTTTGGAAGAGATGTTCCCGGTAGGCTGTAAGAGCACTGTGCAGAGCGAGTTGTTTCTTAGCTTCCCAAAGAGCTGGAAGCAAGATGCTGTGGGGCCCAACTCGCCCTTTGGAAAGAAGCCTGCACGTTGTGCCTTTCAGCTCTAGGGCAAAGTAGCACACCCAGAGCAGAAGTCCTACTTCAGCCAGATCAGGCCTGCAAAGAAACTGCGTTTCACAGGCCTTTGGAAGAGATGTTCCCGGTAGGCTGTAAGAGCACTGTGCAGAGCGAGTTGTTTCTTAGCTTCCCAAAGAGCTGGAAGCAAGATGCTGTGGGGCCCAACTCGCCCTTTGGAAAGAAGCCTGCACGTTGTGCCTTTCAGCTCTAGGGCAAAGTAGCACACCCAGAGCAGAAGTCCTACTTCAGCCAGATCAGGCCTGCAAAGAAACTGCGTTTCACAGGCCTTTGGAAGAGATGTTCCCGGTAGGCTGTAAGAGCACTGTGCAGAGCGAGTTGTTTCTTAGCTTCCCAAAGAGCTGGAAGCAAGATGCTGTGGGGCCCAACTCGCCCTTTGGAAAGAAGCCTGCACGTTGTGCCTTTCAGCTCTAGGGCAAAGTAGCACACCCAGAGCAGAAGTCCTACTTCAGCCAGATCAGGCCTGCAAAGAAACTGCGTTTCACAGGCCTTTGGAAGAGATGTTCCCACTAGGCTGTAAGAGCACTGTGCAGAGCGAGTTGTTTCTTAGCTTCCCAAAGAGCTGGAAGCAAGATGCTGTGGGGCCCAACTCGCCCTTTGGAAAGAAGCCTGCACGTTGTGCCTTTCAGCTCTAGGGCAAAGTAGCACACCCAGAGCAGAAGTCCTACTTCAGCCAGATCAGGCCTGCAAAGAAACTGCGTTTCACAGGCCTTTGGAAGAGATGTTCCCGGTAGGCTGTAAGAGCACTGTGCAGAGCGAGTTGTTTCTTAGCTTCCCAAAGAGCTGGAAGCAAGATGCTGTGGGGCCCAACTCGCCCTTTGGAAAGAAGCCTGCACGTTGTGCCTTTCAGCTCTAGGGCAAAGTAGCACACCCAGAGCAGAAGTCCTACTTCAGCCAGATCAGGCCTGCAAAGAAACTGCGTTTCACAGGCCTTTGGAAGAGATGTTCCCACTAGGCTGTAAGAGCACTGTGCAGAGCGAGTTGTTTCTTAGCTTCCCAAAGAGCTGGAAGCAAGATGCTGTGGGGCCCAACTCGCCCTTTGGAAAGAAGCCTGCACGTTGTGCCTTTCAGCTCTAGGGCAAAGTAGCACACCCAGAGCAGAAGTCCTACTTCAGCCAGATCAGGCCTGCAAAGAAACTGCGTTTCACAGGCCTTTGGAAGAGATGTTCCCGCTAGGCTGTAAGAGCACTGTGCAGAGCGAGTTGTTTCTTAGCTTCCCAAAGAGCTGGAAGCAAGATGCTGTGGGGCCCAACTCGCCCTTTGGAAAGAAGCCTGCACGTTGTGCCTTTCAGCTCTAGGGCAAAGTAGCACACCCAGAGCAGAAGTCCTACTTCAGCCAGATCAGGCCTGCAAAGAAACTGCGTTTCACAGGCCTTTGGAAGAGATGTTCCCGGTAGGCTGTAAGAGCACTGTGCAGAGCGAGTTGTTTCTTAGCTTCCCAAAGAGCTGGAAGCAAGATGCTGTGGGGCCCAACTCGCCCTTTGGAAAGAAGCCTGCACGTTGTGCCTTTCAGCTCTAGGGCAAAGTAGCACACCCAGAGCAGAAGTCCTACTTCAGCCAGATCAGGCCTGCAAAGAAACTGCGTTTCACAGGCCTTTGGAAGAGATGTTCCCGCTAGGCTGTAAGAGCACTGTGCAGAGCGAGTTGTTTCTTAGCTTCCCAAAGAGCTGGAAGCAAGATGCTGTGGGGCCCAACTCGCCCTTTGGAAAGAAGCCTGCACGTTGTGCCTTTCAGCTCTAGGGCAAAGTAGCACACCCAGAGCAGAAGTCCTACTTCAGCCAGATCAGGCCTGCAAAGAAACTGCGTTTCACAGGCCTTTGGAAGAGATGTTCCCGGTAGGCTGTAAGAGCACTGTGCAGAGCGAGTTGTTTCTTAGCTTCCCAAAGAGCTGGAAGCAAGATGCTGTGGGGCCCAACTCGCCCTTTGGAAAGAAGCCTGCACGTTGTGCCTTTCAGCTCTAGGGCAAAGTAGCACACCCAGAGCAGAAGTCCTACTTCAGCCAGATCAGGCCTGCAAAGAAACTGCGTTTCACAGGCCTTTGGAAGAGATGTTCCCACTAGGCTGTAAGAGCACTGTGCAGAGCGAGTTGTTTCTTAGCTTCCCAAAGAGCTGGAAGCAAGATGCTGTGGGGCCCAACTCGCCCTTTGGAAAGAAGCCTGCACGTTGTGCCTTTCAGCTCTAGGGCAAAGTAGCACACCCAGAGCAGAAGTCCTACTTCAGCCAGATCAGGCCTGCAAAGAAACTGCGTTTCACAGGCCTTTGGAAGAGATGTTCCCGGTAGGCTGTAAGAGCACTGTGCAGAGCGAGTTGTTTCTTAGCTTCCCAAAGAGCTGGAAGCAAGATGCTGTGGGGCCCAACTCGCCCTTTGGAAAGAAGCCTGCACGTTGTGCCTTTCAGCTCTAGGGCAAAGTAGCACACCCAGAGCAGAAGTCCTACTTCAGCCAGATCAGGCCTGCAAAGAAACTGCGTTTCACAGGCCTTTGGAAGAGATGTTCCCACTAGGCTGTAAGAGCACTGTGCAGAGCGAGTTGTTTCTTAGCTTCCCAAAGAGCTGGAAGCAAGATGCTGTGGGGCCCAACTCGCCCTTTGGAAAGAAGCCTGCACGTTGTGCCTTTCAGCTCTAGGGCAAAGTAGCACACCCAGAGCAGAAGTCCTACTTCAGCCAGATCAGGCCTGCAAAGAAACTGCGTTTCACAGGCCTTTGGAAGAGATGTTCCCACTAGGCTGTAAGAGCACTGTGCAGAGCGAGTTGTTTCTTAGCTTCCCAAAGAGCTGGAAGCAAGATGCTGTGGGGCCCAACTCGCCCTTTGGAAAGAAGCCTGCACGTTGTGCCTTTCAGCTCTAGGGCAAAGTAGCACACCCAGAGCAGAAGTCCTACTTCAGCCAGATCAGGCCTGCAAAGAAACTGCGTTTCACAGGCCTTTGGAAGAGATGTTCCCGGTAGGCTGTAAGAGCACTGTGCAGAGCGAGTTGTTTCTTAGCTTCCCAAAGAGCTGGAAGCAAGATGCTGTGGGGCCCAACTCGCCCTTTGGAAAGAAGCCTGCACGTTGTGCCTTTCAGCTCTAGGGCAAAGTAGCACACCCAGAGCAGAAGTCCTACTTCAGCCAGATCAGGCCTGCAAAGAAACTGCGTTTCACAGGCCTTTGGAAGAGATGTTCCCGGTAGGCTGTAAGAGCACTGTGCAGAGCGAGTTGTTTCTTAGCTTCCCAAAGAGCTGGAAGCAAGATGCTGTGGGGCCCAACTCGCCCTTTGGAAAGAAGCCTGCACGTTGTGCCTTTCAGCTCTAGGGCAAAGTAGCACACCCAGAGCAGAAGTCCTACTTCAGCCAGATCAGGCCTGCAAAGAAACTGCGTTTCACAGGCCTTTGGAAGAGATGTTCCCGGTAGGCTGTAAGAGCACTGTGCAGAGCGAGTTGTTTCTTAGCTTCCCAAAGAGCTGGAAGCAAGATGCTGTGGGGCCCAACTCGCCCTTTGGAAAGAAGCCTGCACGTTGTGCCTTTCAGCTCTAGGGCAAAGTAGCACACCCAGAGCAGAAGTCCTACTTCAGCCAGATCAGGCCTGCAAAGAAACTGCGTTTCACAGGCCTTTGGAAGAGATGTTCCCACTAGGCTGTAAGAGCACTGTGCAGAGCGAGTGGTTTCTTAGCTTCCCAAAGAGCTGGAAGCAAGATGCTGTGGGGCCCAACTCGTCCTTTGGAAAGAAGCCTGCACGTTGTGCCTTTCAGCTCTAGGGCAAAGTAGCACACCCAGAGCAGAAGTCCTACTTCAGCCAGATCAGGCCTGCAAAGAAACTGCGTTTCACCGGCCCTTGGAAGAGATGTTCCCGGTAGGCTGTAAGAGCACTGTGCAGAGCGAGTTGTTTCTTAGCTTCCCAAAGAGCTGGAAGCAAGATGCTGTGGGGCCCAACTCGCCCTTTGGAAAGAAGCCTGCACGTTGTGCCTTTCAGCTCTAGGGCAAAGTAGCACACCCAGAGCAGAAGTCCTACTTCAGCCAGATCAGTCCTGCAAACAAACTGCGTTTCACAGGCCTTTGGAAGAGATGTTCCCACTAGGCTGTAAGAGCACTGTGCAGAGCGAGTTGTTTCTTAGCTTCCCAAAGAGCTGGAAGCAAGATGCTGTGGGGCCCAACTCGCCCTTTGGAAAGAAGCCTGCACGTTGTGCCTTTCAGCTCTAGGGCAAAGTAGCACACCCAGAGCAGAAGTCCTACTTCAGCCAGATCAGTCCTGCAAACAAACTGCGTTTCACAGGCCTTTGGAAGAGATGTTCCCGGTAGGCTGTAAGAGCACTGTGCAGAGCGAGTTGTTTCTTAGCTTCCCAAAGAGCTGGAAGCAAGATGCTGAGGGGCCCAACTCGCCCTTTGGAAAGAAGCCTGCACGTTGTGCCTTTCAGCTCTAGGGCAAAGTAGCACACCCAGAGCAGAAGTCCTACTTCAGCCAGATCAGGCCTGCAAAGAAACTGCGTTTCACAGGCCTTTGGAAGAGATGTTCCCGGTAGGCTGTAAGAGCACTGTGCAGAGCGAGTTGTTTCTTAGCTTCCCAAAGAGCTGGAAGCAAGATGCTGTGGGGCCCAACTCGCCCTTTGGAAAGAAGCCTGCACGTTGTGCCTTTCAGCTCTAGGGCAAAGTAGCACACCCAGAGCAGAAGTCCTACTTCAGCCAGATCAGGCCTGCAAAGAAACTGCGTTTCACAGGCCTTTGGAAGAGATGTTCCCGCTAGGCTGTAAGAGCACTGTGCAGAGCGAGTTGTTTCTTAGCTTCCCAAAGAGCTGGAAGCAAGATGCTGTGGGGCCCAACTCGCCCTTTGGAAAGAAGCCTGCACGTTGTGCCTTTCAGCTCTAGGGCAAAGTAGCACACCCAGAGCAGAAGTCCTACTTCAGCCAGATCAGGCCTGCAAAGAAACTGCGTTTCACAGGCCTTTGGAAGAGATGTTCCCACTAGGCTGTAAGAGCACTGTGCAGAGCGAGTTGTTTCTTAGCTTCCCAAAGAGCTGGAAGCAAGATGCTGTGGGGCCCAACTCGCCCTTTGGAAAGAAGCCTGCACGTTGTGCCTTTCAGCTCTAGGGCAAAGTAGCACACCCAGAGCAGAAGTCCTACTTCAGCCAGATCAGGCCTGCAAAGAAACTGCGTTTCACAGGCCTTTGGAAGAGATGTTCCCACTAGGCTGTAAGAGCACTGTGCAGAGCGAGTTGTTTCTTAGCTTCCCAAAGAGCTGGAAGCAAGATGCTGTGGGGCCCAACTCGCCCTTTGGAAAGAAGCCTGCACGTTGTGCCTTTCAGCTCTAGGGCAAAGTAGCACACCCAGAGCAGAAGTCCTACTTCAGCCAGATCAGGCCTGCAAAGAAACTGCGTTTCACAGGCCTTTGGAAGAGATGTTCCCACTAGGCTGTAAGAGCACTGTGCAGAGCGAGTTGTTTCTTAGCTTCCCAAAGAGCTGGAAGCAAGATGCTGTGGGGCCCAACTCGCCCTTTGGAAAGAAGCCTGCACGTTGTGCCTTTCAGCTCTAGGGCAAAGTAGCACACCCAGAGCAGAAGTCCTACTTCAGCCAGATCAGGCCTGCAAAGAAACTGCGTTTCACAGGCCTTTGGAAGAGATGTTCCCACTAGGCTGTAAGAGCACTGTGCAGAGCGAGTTGTTTCTTAGCTTCCCAAAGAGCTGGAAGCAAGATGCTGTGGGGCCCAACTCGCCCTTTGGAAAGAAGCCTGCACGTTGTGCCTTTCAGCTCTAGGGCAAAGTAGCACACCCAGAGCAGAAGTCCTACTTCAGCCAGATCAGGCCTGCAAAGAAACTGCGTTTCACAGGCCTTTGGAAGAGATGTTCCCGGTAGGCTGTAAGAGCACTGTGCAGAGCGAGTTGTTTCTTAGCTTCCCAAAGAGCTGGAAGCAAGATGCTGTGGGGCCCAACTCGCCCTTTGGAAAGAAGCCTGCACGTTGTGCCTTTCAGCTCTAGGGCAAAGTAGCACACCCAGAGCAGAAGTCCTACTTCAGCCAGATCAGGCCTGCAAAGAAACTGCGTTTCACAGGCCTTTGGAAGAGATGTTCCCACTAGGCTGTAAGAGCACTGTGCAGAGCGAGTTGTTTCTTAGCTTCCCAAAGAGCTGGAAGCAAGATGCTGTGGGGCCCAACTCGCCCTTTGGAAAGAAGCCTGCACGTTGTGCCTTTCAGCTCTAGGGCAAAGTAGCACACCCAGAGCAGAAGTCCTACTTCAGCCAGATCAGGCCTGCAAAGAAACTGCGTTTCACAGGCCTTTGGAAGAGATGTTCCCGGTAGGCTGTAAGAGCACTGTGCAGAGCGAGTTGTTTCTTAGCTTCCCAAAGAGCTGGAAGCAAGATGCTGTGGGGCCCAACTCGCCCTTTGGAAAGAAGCCTGCACGTTGTGCCTTTCAGCTCTAGGGCAAAGTAGCACACCCAGAGCAGAAGTCCTACTTCAGCCAGATCAGGCCTGCAAAGAAACTGCGTTTCACAGGCCTTTGGAAGAGATGTTCCCACTAGGCTGTAAGAGCACTGTGCAGAGCGAGTTGTTTCTTAGCTTCCCAAAGAGCTGGAAGCAAGATGCTGTGGGGCCCAACTCGCCCTTTGGAAAGAAGCCTGCACGTTGTGCCTTTCAGCTCTAGGGCAAAGTAGCACACCCAGAGCAGAAGTCCTACTTCAGCCAGATCAGGCCTGCAAAGAAACTGCGTTTCACAGGCCTTTGGAAGAGATGTTCCCACTAGGCTGTAAGAGCACTGTGCAGAGCGAGTTGTTTCTTAGCTTCCCAAAGAGCTGGAAGCAAGATGCTGTGGGGCCCAACTCGCCCTTTGGAAAGAAGCCTGCACGTTGTGCCTTTCAGCTCTAGGGCAAAGTAGCACACCCAGAGCAGAAGTCCTACTTCAGCCAGATCAGGCCTGCAAAGAAACTGCGTTTCACAGGCCTTTGGAAGAGATGTTCCCGCTAGGCTGTAAGAGCACTGTGCAGAGCGAGTTGTTTCTTAGCTTCCCAAAGAGCTGGAAGCAAGATGCTGTGGGGCCCAACTCGCCCTTTGGAAAGAAGCCTGCACGTTGTGCCTTTCAGCTCTAGGGCAAAGTAGCACACCCAGAGCAGAAGTCCTACTTCAGCCAGATCAGGCCTGCAAAGAAACTGCGTTTCACAGGCCTTTGGAAGAGATGTTCCCACTAGGCTGTAAGAGCACTGTGCAGAGCGAGTTGTTTCTTAGCTTCCCAAAGAGCTGGAAGCAAGATGCTGTGGGGCCCAACTCGCCCTTTGGAAAGAAGCCTGCACGTTGTGCCTTTCAGCTCTAGGGCAAAGTAGCACACCCAGAGCAGAAGTCCTACTTCAGCCAGATCAGGCCTGCAAAGAAACTGCGTTTCACAGGCCTTTGGAAGAGATGTTCCCGGTAGGCTGTAAGAGCACTGTGCAGAGCGAGTTGTTTCTTAGCTTCCCAAAGAGCTGGAAGCAAGATGCTGTGGGGCCCAACTCGCCCTTTGGAAAGAAGCCTGCACGTTGTGCCTTTCAGCTCTAGGGCAAAGTAGCACACCCAGAGCAGAAGTCCTACTTCAGCCAGATCAGGCCTGCAAAGAAACTGCGTTTCACAGGCCTTTGGAAGAGATGTTCCCACTAGGCTGTAAGAGCACTGTGCAGAGCGAGTTGTTTCTTAGCTTCCCAAAGAGCTGGAAGCAAGATGCTGTGGGGCCCAACTCGCCCTTTGGAAAGAAGCCTGCACGTTGTGCCTTTCAGCTCTAGGGCAAAGTAGCACACCCAGAGCAGAAGTCCTACTTCAGCCAGATCAGGCCTGCAAAGAAACTGCGTTTCACAGGCCTTTGGAAGAGATGTTCCCGGTAGGCTGTAAGAGCACTGTGCAGAGCGAGTTGTTTCTTAGCTTCCCAAAGAGCTGGAAGCAAGATGCTGTGGGGCCCAACTCGCCCTTTGGAAAGAAGCCTGCACGTTGTGCCTTTCAGCTCTAGGGCAAAGTAGCACACCCAGAGCAGAAGTCCTACTTCAGCCAGATCAGGCCTGCAAAGAAACTGCGTTTCACAGGCCTTTGGAAGAGATGTTCCCGGTAGGCTGTAAGAGCACTGTGCAGAGCGAGTTGTTTCTTAGCTTCCCAAAGAGCTGGAAGCAAGATGCTGTGGGGCCCAACTCGCCCTTTGGAAAGAAGCCTGCACGTTGTGCCTTTCAGCTCTAGGGCAAAGTAGCACACCCAGAGCAGAAGTCCTACTTCAGCCAGATCAGGCCTGCAAAGAAACTGCGTTTCACAGGCCTTTGGAAGAGATGTTCCCACTAGGCTGTAAGAGCACTGTGCAGAGCGAGTTGTTTCTTAGCTTCCCAAAGAGCTGGAAGCAAGATGCTGTGGGGCCCAACTCGCCCTTTGGAAAGAAGCCTGCACGTTGTGCCTTTCAGCTCTAGGGCAAAGTAGCACACCCAGAGCAGAAGTCCTACTTCAGCCAGATCAGGCCTGCAAAGAAACTGCGTTTCACAGGCCTTTGGAAGAGATGTTCCCAGTAGGCTGTAAGAGCACTGTGCAGAGCGAGTTGTTTCTTAGCTTCCCAAAGAGCTGGAAGCAAGATGCTGTGGGGCCCAACTCGCCCTTTGGAAAGAAGCCTGCACGTTGTGCCTTTCAGCTCTAGGGCAAAGTAGCACACCCAGAGCAGAAGTCCTACTTCAGCCAGATCAGGCCTGCAAAGAAACTGCGTTTCACAGGCCTTTGGAAGAGATGTTCCCACTAGGCTGTAAGAGCACTGTGCAGAGCGAGTTGTTTCTTAGCTTCCCAAAGAGCTGGAAGCAAGATGCTGTGGGGCCCAACTCGCCCTTTGGAAAGAAGCCTGCACGTTGTGCCTTTCAGCTCTAGGGCAAAGTAGCACACCCAGAGCAGAAGTCCCACTTCAGCCAGATCAGGCCTGCAAAGAAACTGCGTTTCACAGGCCTTTGGAAGAGATGTTCCCGGTAGGCTGTAAGAGCACTGTGCAGAGCGAGTTGTTTCTTAGCTTCCCAAAGAGCTGGAAGCAAGATGCTGTGGGGCCCAACTCGCCCTTTGGAAAGAAGCCTGCACGTTGTGCCTTTCAGCTCTAGGGCAAAGTAGCACACCCAGAGCAGAAGTCCTACTTCAGCCAGATCAGGCCTGCAAAGAAACTGCGTTTCACAGGCCTTTGGAAGAGATGTTCCCACTAGGCTGTAAGAGCACTGTGCAGAGCGAGTTGTTTCTTAGCTTCCCAAAGAGCTGGAAGCAAGATGCTGTGGGGCCCAACTCGCCCTTTGGAAAGAAGCCTGCACGTTGTGCCTTTCAGCTCTAGGGCAAAGTAGCACACCCAGAGCAGAAGTCCTACTTCAGCCAGATCAGGCCTGCAAAGAAACTGCGTTTCACAGGCCTTTGGAAGAGATGTTCCCGGTAGGCTGCAAGACCACTGTGCAGAGCGAGTTGTTTCTTAGCTTCCCAAAGAGCTGGAAGCAAGATGCTGTGGGGCCCAACTCGCCCTTTGGAAAGAAGCCTGCACGTTGTGCCTTTCAGCTCTAGGGCAAAGTAGCACACCCAGAGCAGAAGTCCTACTTCAGCCAGATCAGGCCTGCAAAGAAACTGCGTTTCACAGGCCTTTGGAAGAGATGTTCCCACTAGGCTGTCAGAGCACTGAGCAGAGCGAGTTGTTTCTTAGCTTCCCAAAGAGCTGGAAGCAAGATGCTGTGGGGCCCAACTCGCCCTTTGGAAAGAAGCCTGCACGTTGTGCCTTTCAGCTCTAGGGCAAAGTAGCACACCCAGAGCAGAAGTCCTACTTCAGCCAGATCAGGCCTGCAAAGAAACTGCGTTTCACAGGCCTTTGGAAGAGATGTTCCCACTAGGCTGTAAGAGCACTGTGCAGAGCGAGTTGTTTCTTAGCTTCCCAAAGAGCTGGAAGCAAGATGCTGTGGGGCCCAACTCGCCCTTTGGAAAGAAGCCTGCACGTTGTGCCTTTCAGCTCTAGGGCAAAGTAGCACACCCAGAGCAGAAGTCCTACTTCAGCCAGATCAGGCCTGCAAAGAAACTGCGTTTCACAGGCCTTTGGAAGAGATGTTCCCGGTAGGCTGTAAGAGCACTGTGCAGAGCGAGTTGTTTCTTAGCTTCCCAAAGAGCTGGAAGCAAGATGCTGTGGGGCCCAACTCGCCCTTTGGAAAGAAGCCTGCACGTTGTGCCTTTCAGCTCTAGGGCAAAGTAGCACACCCAGAGCAGAAGTCCTACTTCAGCCAGATCAGGCCTGCAAAGAAACTGCGTTTCACAGGCCTTTGGAAGAGATGTTCCCACTAGGCTGTAAGAGCACTGTGCAGAGCGAGTTGTTTCTTAGCTTCCCAAAGAGCTGGAAGCAAGATGCTGTGGGGCCCAACTCGCCCTTTGGAAAGAAGCCTGCACGTTGTGCCTTTCAGTTCTAGGGCAAAGTAGCACACCCAGAGCAGAAGTCCTACTTCAGCCAGATCAGGCCTGCAAAGAAACTGCGTTTCACAGGCCTTTGGAAGAGATGTTCCCGGTAGGCTGTAAGAGCACTGTGCAGAGCGAGTTGTTTCTTAGCTTCCCAAAGAGCTGGAAGCAAGATGCTGTGGGGCCCAACTCGCCCTTTGGAAAGAAGCCTGCACGTTGTGCCTTTCAGCTCTAGGGCAAAGTAGCACACCCAGAGCAGAAGTCCCACTTCAGCCAGATCAGGCCTGCAAAGAAACTGCGTTTCACAGGCCTTTGGAAGAGATGTTCCCGGTAGGCTGTAAGAGCACTGTGCAGAGCGAGTTGTTTCTTAGCTTCCCAAAGAGCTGGAAGCAAGATGCTGTGGGGCCCAACTCGCCCTTTGGAAAGAAGCCTGCACGTTGTGCCTTTCAGCTCTAGGGCAAAGTAGCACACCCAGAGCAGAAGTCCTACTTCAGCCAGATCAGGCCTGCAAAGAAACTGCGTTTCACAGGCCTTTGGAAGAGATGTTCCCGGTAGGCTGTAAGAGCACTGTGCAGAGCGAGTTGTTTCTTAGCTTCCCAAAGAGCTGGAAGCAAGATGCTGTGGGGCCCAACTCGCCCTTTGGAAAGAAGCCTGCACGTTGTGCCTTTCAGCTCTAGGGCAAAGTAGCACACCCAGAGCAGAAGTCCTACTTCAGCCAGATCAGGCCTGCAAAGAAACTGCGTTTCACAGGCCTTTGGAAGAGATGTTCCCACTAGGCTGTAAGAGCACTGTGCAGAGCGAGTTGTTTCTTAGCTTCCCAAAGAGCTGGAAGCAAGATGCTGTGGGGCCCAACTCGCCCTTTGGAAAGAAGCCTGCACGTTGTGCCTTTCAGCTCTAGGGCAAAGTAGCACACCCAGAGCAGAAGTCCTACTTCAGCCAGATCAGGCCTGCAAAGAAACTGCGTTTCACAGGCCTTTGGAAGAGATGTTCCCGCTAGGCTGTAAGAGCACTGTGCAGAGCGAGTTGTTTCTTAGCTTCCCAAAGAGCTGGAAGCAAGATGCTGTGGGGCCCAACTCGCCCTTTGGAAAGAAGCCTGCACGTTGTGCCTTTCAGCTCTAGGGCAAAGTAGCACACCCAGAGCAGAAGTCCTACTTCAGCCAGATCAGGCCTGCAAAGAAACTGCGTTTCACAGGCCTTTGGAAGAGATGTTCCCACTAGGCTGTAAGAGCACTGTGCAGAGCGAGTTGTTTCTTAGCTTCCCAAAGAGCTGGAAGCAAGATGCTGTGGGGCCCAACTCGCCCTTTGGAAAGAAGCCTGCACGTTGTGCCTTTCAGCTCTAGGGCAAAGTAGCACACCCAGAGCAGAAGTCCTACTTCAGCCAGATCAGGCCTGCAAAGAAACTGCGTTTCACAGGCCTTTGGAAGAGATGTTCCCACTAGGCTGTAAGAGCACTGTGCAGAGCGAGTTGTTTCTTAGCTTCCCAAAGAGCTGGAAGCAAGATGCTGTGGGGCCCAACTCGCCCTTTGGAAAGAAGCCTGCACGTTGTGCCTTTCAGCTCTAGGGCAAAGTAGCACACCCAGAGCAGAAGTCCTACTTCAGCCAGATCAGGCCTGCAAAGAAACTGCGTTTCACAGGCCTTTGGAAGAGATGTTCCCACTAGGCTGTAAGAGCACTGTGCAGAGCGAGTTGTTTCTTAGCTTCCCAAAGAGCTGGAAGCAAGATGCTGTGGGGCCCAACTCGCCCTTTGGAAAGAAGCCTGCACGTTGTGCCTTTCAGCTCTAGGGCAAAGTAGCACACCCAGAGCAGAAGTCCTACTTCAGCCAGATCAGGCCTGCAAAGAAACTGCGTTTCACAGGCCTTTGGAAGAGATGTTCCCACTAGGCTGTAAGAGCACTGTGCAGAGCGAGTTGTTTCTTAGCTTCCCAAAGAGCTGGAAGCAAGATGCTGTGGGGCCCAACTCGCCCTTTGGAAAGAAGCCTGCACGTTGTGCCTTTCAGCTCTAGGGCAAAGTAGCACACCCAGAGCAGAAGTCCTACTTCAGCCAGATCAGGACTGCAAAGAAACTGCGTTTCACAGGCCTTTGGAAGAGATGTTCCCACTAGGCTGTAAGAGCACTGTGCAGAACGAGTTGTTTCTTAGCTTCCCAAAGAGCTGGAAGCAAGATGCTGTGGGGCCCAACTCGCCCTTTGGAAAGAAGCCTGCACGTTGTGCCTTTCAGCTCCAGGGCAAAGTAGCACACCCAGAGCAGAAGTCCCACTTCAGCCAGATCAGGCCTGCAAAGAAACTGCGTTTCACAGGCCTTTGGAAGAGATGTTCCCACTAGGCTGTAAGAGCACAGTGCAGAGCGAGTTGTTTCTTAGCTTCCCAAAGAGCTGGAAGCAAGATGCTGTGGGGCCCAACTCGCCCTTTGGAAAGAAGCCTGCACGTTGTGCCTTTCAGATCTAGGGCAAAGTAGCACACCCAGAGCAGAAGTCCTACTTCAGCCAGATCAGGCCTGCAAAGAAACTGCGTTTCACAGGCCTTTGGAAGAGATGTTCCCACTAGGCTGTAAGAGCACTGTGCAGAGCGAGTTGTTTCTTAGCTTCCCAAAGAGCTGGAAGCAAGATGCTATGGGGCCCAACTCGCCCTTTGGAAAGAAGCCTGCACGTTGTGCCTTTCAGCTCTAGGGCAAAGTAGCACACCCAGAGCAGAAGTCCTACTTCAGCCAGATCAGGCCTGCAAAGAAACTGCGTTTCACAGGCCTTTGGAAGAGATGTTCCCGGTAGGCTGTAAGAGCACTGTGCAGAGCGAGTTGTTTCTTAGCTTCCCAAAGAGCTGGAAGCAAGATTCTGTGGGGCCCAACTCGCCCTTTGGAAAGAAGCCTGCACGTTGTGCCTTTCAGCTCTAGGGCAAAGTAGCACACCCAGAGCAGAAGTCCTACTTCAGCCAGATCAGGCCTGCAAAGAAACTGCGTTTCACAGGCCTTTGGAAGAGATGTTCCCGGTAGGCTGTAAGAGCACTGTGCAGAGCGAGTTGTTTCTTAGCTTCCCAAAGAGCTGGAAGCAAGATGCTGTGGGGCCCAACTCGCCCTTTGGAAAGAAGCCTGCACGTTGTGCCTTTCAGCTCTAGGGCAAAGTAGCACACCCAGAGCAGAAGTCCTACTTCAGCCAGATCAGGCCTGCAAAGAAACTGCGTTTCACAGGCCTTTGGAAGAGATGTTCCCACTAGGCTGTAAGAGCACTGTGCAGAGCGAGTTGTTTCTTAGCTTCCCAAAGAGCTGGAAGCAAGATGCTGTGGGGCCCAACTCGCCCTTTGGAAAGAAGCCTGCACGTTGTGCCTTTCAGCTCTAGGGCAAAGTAGCACACCCAGAGCAGAAGTCCTACTTCAGCCAGATCAGGCCTGCAAAGAAACTGCGTTTCACAGGCCTTTGGAAGAGATGTTCCCTGTAGGCTGTAAGAGCACTGTGCAGAGCGAGTTGTTTCTTAGCTTCCCAAAGAGCTGGAAGCAAGATGCTGTGGGGCCCAACTCGCCCTTTGGAAAGAAGCCTGCACGTTGTGCCTTTCAGCTCTAGGGCAAAGTAGCACACCCAGAGCAGAAGTCCCACTTCAGCCAGATCAGGCCTGCAAAGAAACTGCGTTTCACAGGCCTTTGGAAGAGATGTTCCCGCTAGGCTGTAAGAGCACTGTGCAGAGCGAGTTGTTTCTTAGCTTCCCAAAGAGCTGGAAGCAAGATGCTGTGGGGCCCAACTCGCCCTTTGGAAAGAAGCCTGCACGTTGTGCCTTTCAGCTCTAGGGCAAAGTAGCACACCCAGAGCAGAAGTCCTACTTCAGCCAGATCAGGCCTGCAAAGAAACTGCGTTTCACAGGCCTTTGGAAGAGATGTTCCCACTAGGCTGTAAGAGCACTGTGCAGAGCGAGTTGTTTCTTAGCTTCCCAAAGAGCTGGAAGCAAGATGCTGTGGGGCCCAACTCGCCCTTTGGAAAGAAGCCTGCACGTTGTGCCTTTCAGCTCTAGGGCAAAGTAGCACACCCAGAGCAGAAGTCCTACTTCAGCCAGATCAGGCCTGCAAAGAAACTGCGTTTCACAGGCCTTTGGAAGAGATGTTCCCGGTAGGCTGCAAGAGCACTGTGCAGAGCGAGTTGTTTCTTAGCTTCCCAAAGAGCTGGAAGCAAGATGCTGTGGGGCCCAACTCGCCCTTTGGAAAGAAGCCTGCACGTTGTGCCTTTGAGCTCTAGGGCAAAGTAGCACACCCAGAGCAGAAGTCCTACTTCAGCCAGATCAGGCCTGCAAAGAAACTGCGTTTCACAGGCCTTTGGAAGAGATGTTCCCACTAGGCTGTCAGAGCACTGTGCAGAGCGAGTTGTTTCTTAGCTTCCCAAAGAGCTGGAAGCAAGATGCTGTGGGGCCCAACTCGCCCTTTGGAAAGAAGCCTGCACGTTGTGCCTTTCAGCTCTAGGGCAAAGTAGCACACCCAGAGCAGAAGTCCTACTTCAGCCAGATCAGGCCTGCAAAGAAACTGCGTTTCACAGGCCTTTGGAAGAGATGTTCCCACTAGGCTGTAAGAGCACTGTGCAGAGCGAGTTGTTTCTTAGCTTCCCAAAGAGCTGGAAGCAAGATGCTGTGGGGCCCAACTCGCCCTTTGGAAAGAAGCCTGCACGTTGTGCCTTTCAGCTCTAGGGCAAAGTAGCACACCCAGAGCAGAAGTCCTACTTCAGCCAGATCAGGCCTGCAAAGAAACTGCGTTTCACAGGCCTTTGGAAGAGATGTTCCCGGTAGGCTGTAAGAGCACTGTGCAGAGCGAGTTGTTTCTTAGCTTCCCAAAGAGCTGGAAGCAAGATGCTGTGGGGCCCAACTCGCCCTTTGGAAAGAAGCCTGCACGTTGTGCCTTTCAGCTCTAGGGCAAAGTAGCACACCCAGAGCAGAAGTCCTACTTCAGCCAGATCAGGCCTGCAAAGAAACTGCGTTTCACAGGCCTTTGGAAGAGATGTTCCCACTAGGCTGTAAGAGCACTGTGCAGAGCGAGTTGTTTCTTAGCTTCCCAAAGAGCTGGAAGCAAGATGCTGTGGGGCCCAACTCGCCCTTTGGAAAGAAGCCTGCACGTTGTGCCTTTCAGCTCTAGGGCAAAGTAGCACACCCAGAGCAGAAGTCCTACTTCAGCCAGATCAGGCCTGCAAAGAAACTGCGTTTCACAGGCCTTTGGAAGAGATGTTCCCGGTAGGCTGTAAGAGCACTGTGCAGAGCGAGTTGTTTCTTAGCTTCCCAAAGAGCTGGAAGCAAGATGCTGTGGGGCCCAACTCGCCCTTTGGAAAGAAGCCTGCACGTTGTGCCTTTCAGCTCTAGGGCAAAGTAGCACACCCAGAGCAGAAGTCCTACTTCAGCCAGATCAGGCCTGCAAAGAAACTGCGTTTCACAGGCCTTTGGAAGAGATGTTCCCACTAGGCTGTCAGAGCACTGAGCAGAGCGAGTTGTTTCTTAGCTTCCCAAAGAGCTGGAAGCAAGATGCTGTGGGGCCCAACTCGCCCTTTGGAAAGAAGCCTGCACGTTGTGCCTTTCAGCTCTAGGGCAAAGTAGCACACCCAGAGCAGAAGTCCTACTTCAGCCAGATCAGGCCTGCAAAGAAACTGCGTTTCACAGGCCTTTGGAAGAGATGTTCCCGCTAGGCTGTAAGAGCACTGTGCAGAGCGAGTTGTTTCTTAGCTTCCCAAAGAGCTGGAAGCAAGATGCTGTGGGGCCCAACTCGCCCTTTGGAAAGAAGCCTGCACGTTGTGCCTTTCAGCTCTAGGGCAAAGTAGCACACCCAGAGCAGAAGTCCTACTTCAGCCAGATCAGGCCTGCAAAGAAACTGCGTTTCACAGGCCTTTGGAAGAGATGTTCCCGCTAGGCTGTAAGAGCACTGTGCAGAGCGAGTTGTTTCTTAGCTTCCCAAAGAGCTGGAAGCAAGATGCTGTGGGGCCCAACTCGCCCTTTGGAAAGAAGCCTGCACGTTGTGCCTTTCAGCTCTAGGGCAAAGTAGCACACCCAGAGCAGAAGTCCTACTTCAGCCAGATCAGGCCTGCAAAGAAACTGCGTTTCACAGGCCTTTGGAAGAGATGTTCCCACTAGGCTGTAAGAGCACTGTGCAGAGCGAGTTGTTTCTTAGCTTCCCAAAGAGCTGGAAGCAAGATGCTGTGGGGCCCAACTCGCCCTTTGGAAAGAAGCCTGCACGTTGTGCCTTTCAGCTCTAGGGCAAAGTAGCACACCCAGAGCAGAAGTCCTACTTCAGCCAGATCAGGCCTGCAAAGAAACTGCGTTTCACAGGCCTTTGGAAGAGATGTTCCCGGTAGGCTGTAAGAGCACTGTGCAGAGCGAGTTGTTTCTTAGCTTCCCAAAGAGCTGGAAGCAAGATGCTGTGGGGCCCAACTCGCCCTTTGGAAAGAAGCCTGCACGTTGTGCCTTTCAGCTCTAGGGCAAAGTAGCACACCCAGAGCAGAAGTCCCACTTCAGCCAGATCAGGCCTGCAAAGAAACTGCGTTTCACAGGCCTTTGGAAGAGATGTTCCCGGTAGGCTGTAAGAGCACTGTGCAGAGCGAGTTGTTTCTTAGCTTCCCAAAGAGCTGGAAGCAAGATGCTGTGGGGCCCAACTCGCCCTTTGGAAAGAAGCCTGCACGTTGTGCCTTTCAGCTCTAGGGCAAAGTAGCACACCCAGAGCAGAAGTCCTACTTCAGCCAGATCAGGCCTGCAAAGAAACTGCGTTTCACAGGCCTTTGGAAGAGATGTTCCCGGTAGGCTGTAAGAGCACTGTGCAGAGCGAGTTGTTTCTTAGCTTCCCAAAGAGCTGGAAGCAAGATGCTGTGGGGCCCAACTCGCCCTTTGGAAAGAAGCCTGCACGTTGTGCCTTTCAGCTCTAGGGCAAAGTAGCACACCCAGAGCAGAAGTCCTACTTCAGCCAGATCAGGCCTGCAAAGAAACTGCGTTTCACAGGCCTTTGGAAGAGATGTTCCCACTAGGCTGTAAGAGCACTGTGCAGAGCGAGTTGTTTCTTAGCTTCCCAAAGAGCTGGAAGCAAGATGCTGTGGGGCCCAACTCGCCCTTTGGAAAGAAGCCTGCACGTTGTGCCTTTCAGCTCTAGGGCAAAGTAGCACACCCAGAGCAGAAGTCCTACTTCAGCCAGATCAGGCCTGCAAAGAAACTGCGTTTCACAGGCCTTTGGAAGAGATGTTCCCACTAGGCTGTAAGAGCACTGTGCAGAGCGAGTTGTTTCTTAGCTTCCCAAAGAGCTGGAAGCAAGATGCTGTGGGGCCCAACTCGCCCTTTGGAAAGAAGCCTGCACGTTGTGCCTTTCAGCTCTAGGGCAAAGTAGCACACCCAGAGCAGAAGTCCTACTTCAGCCAGATCAGGCCTGCAAAGAAACTGCGTTTCACAGGCCTTTGGAAGAGATGTTCCCACTAGGCTGTAAGAGCACTGTGCAGAGCGAGTTGTTTCTTAGCTTCCCAAAGAGCTGGAAGCAAGATGCTGTGGGGCCCAACTCGCCCTTTGGAAAGAAGCCTGCACGTTGTGCCTTTCAGCTCTAGGGCAAAGTAGCACACCCAGAGCAGAAGTCCTACTTCAGCCAGATCAGGCCTGCAAAGAAACTGCGTTTCACAGGCCTTTGGAAGAGATGTTCCCACTAGGCTGTAAGAGCACTGTGCAGAGCGAGTTGTTTCTTAGCTTCCCAAAGAGCTGGAAGCAAGATGCTGTGGGGCCCAACTCGCCCTTTGGAAAGAAGCCTGCACGTTGTGCCTTTCAGCTCTAGGGCAAAGTAGCACACCCAGAGCAGAAGTCCTACTTCAGCCAGATCAGGCCTGCAAAGAAACTGCGTTTCACAGGCCTTTGGAAGAGATGTTCCCGCTAGGCTGTAAGAGCACTGTGCAGAGCGAGTTGTTTCTTAGCTTCCCAAAGAGCTGGAAGCAAGATGCTGTGGGGCCCAACTCGCCCTTTGGAAAGAAGCCTGCACGTTGTGCCTTTCAGCTCTAGGGCAAAGTAGCACACCCAGAGCAGAAGTCCTACTTCAGCCAGATCAGGCCTGCAAAGAAACTGCGTTTCACAGGCCTTTGGAAGAGATGTTCCCACTAGGCTGTAAGAGCACTGTGCAGAGCGAGTTGTTTCTTAGCTTCCCAAAGAGCTGGAAGCAAGATGCTGTGGGGCCCAACTCGCCCTTTGGAAAGAAGCCTGCACGTTGTGCCTTTCAGCTCTAGGGCAAAGTAGCACACCCAGAGCAGAAGTCCTACTTCAGCCAGATCAGGCCTGCAAAGAAACTGCGTTTCACAGGCCTTTGGAAGAGATGTTCCCGGTAGGCTGTAAGAGCACTGTGCAGAGCGAGTTGTTTCTTAGCTTCCCAAAGAGCTGGAAGCAAGATGCTGTGGGGCCCAACTCGCCCTTTGGAAAGAAGCCTGCACGTTGTGCCTTTCAGCTCTAGGGCCAAGTAGCACACCCAGAGCAGAAGTCCTACTTCAGCCAGATCAGGCCTGCAAAGAAACTGCGTTTCACAGGCCTTTGGAAGAGATGTTCCCACTAGGCTGTAAGAGCACTGTGCAGAGCGAGTTGTTTCTTAGCTTCCCAAAGAGCTGGAAGCAAGATGCTGTGGGGCCCAACTCGCCCTTTGGAAAGAAGCCTGCACGTTGTGCCTTTCAGCTCTAGGGCAAAGTAGCACACCCAGAGCAGAAGTCCTACTTCAGCCAGATCAGGCCTGCAAAGAAACTGCGTTTCACAGGCCTTTGGAAGAGATGTTCCCACTAGGCTGTAAGAGCACTGTGCAGAGCGAGTTGTTTCTTAGCTTCCCAAAGAGCTGGAAGCAAGATGCTGTGGGGCCCAACTCGCCCTTTGGAAAGAAGCCTGCACGTTGTGCCTTTCAGCTCTAGGGCAAAGTAGCACACCCAGAGCAGAAGTCCTACTTCAGCCAGATCAGGCCTGCAAAGAAACTGCGTTTCACAGGCCTTTGGAAGAGATGTTCCCGGTAGGCTGTAAGAGCACTGTGCAGAGCGAGTTGTTTCTTAGCTTCCCAAAGAGCTGGAAGCAAGATGCTGTGGGGCCCAACTCGCCCTTTGGAAAGAAGCCTGCACGTTGTGCCTTTCAGCTCTAGGGCAAAGTAGCACACCCAGAGCAGAAGTCCTACTTCAGCCAGATCAGGCCTGCAAAGAAACTGCGTTTCACAGGCCTTTGGAAGAGATGTTCCCACTAGGCTGTAAGAGCACTGTGCAGAGCGAGTTGTTTCTTAGCTTCCCAAAGAGCTGGAAGCAAGATGCTGTGGGGCCCAACTCGCC
This sequence comes from Equus przewalskii, assembly GCF_037783145.1. Lineage (NCBI taxonomy): Eukaryota > Metazoa > Chordata > Mammalia > Perissodactyla > Equidae > Equus > Equus przewalskii. The sequence goes on from NW_027228467.1 coordinate 32,610, forward strand.
CTTTGGAAAGAAGCCTGCACGTTGTGCCTTTCAGCTCTAGGGCAAAGTAGCACACCCAGAGCAGAAGTCCTACTTCAGCCAGATCAGGCCTGCAAAGAAACTGCGTTTCACAGGCCTTTGGAAGAGATGTTCCCGCTAGGCTGTAAGAGCACTGTGCAGAGCGAGTTGTTTCTTAGCTTCCCAAAGAGCTGGAAGCAAGATGCTGTGGGGCCCAACTCGCCCTTTGGAAAGAAGCCTGCACGTTGTGCCTTTCAGCTCTAGGGCAAAGTAGCACACCCAGAGCAGAAGTCCCACTTCAGCCAGATCAGGCCTGCAAAGAAACTGCGTTTCACAGGCCTTTGGAAGAGATGTTCCCGGTAGGCTGTAAGAGCACTGTGCAGAGCGAGTTGTTTCTTAGCTTCCCAAAGAGCTGGAAGCAAGATGCTGTGGGGCCCAACTCGCCCTTTGGAAAGAAGCCTGCACGTTGTGCCTTTCAGCTCTAGGGCAAAGTAGCACACCCAGAGCAGAAGTCCTACTTCAGCCAGATCAGGCCTGCAAAGAAACTGCGTTTCACAGGCCTTTGGAAGAGATGTTCCCGGTAGGCTGTAAGAGCACTGTGCAGAGCGAGTTGTTTCTTAGCTTCCCAAAGAGCTGGAAGCAAGATGCTGTGGGGCCCAACTCGCCCTTTGGAAAGAAGCCTGCACGTTGTGCCTTTCAGCTCTAGGGCAAAGTAGCACACCCAGAGCAGAAGTCCTACTTCAGCCAGATCAGGCCTGCAAAGAAACTGCGTTTCACAGGCCTTTGGAAGAGATGTTCCCGCTAGGCTGTAAGAGCACTGTGCAGAGCGAGTTGTTTCTTAGCTTCCCAAAGAGCTGGAAGCAAGATGCTGTGGGGCCCAACTCGCCCTTTGGAAAGAAGCCTGCACGTTGTGCCTTTCAGCTCTAGGGCAAAGTAGCACACCCAGAGCAGAAGTCCTACTTCAGCCAGATCAGGCCTGCAAAGAAACTGCGTTTCACAGGCCTTTGGAAGAGATGTTCCCGGTAGGCTGTAAGAGCACTGTGCAGAGCGAGTTGTTTCTTAGCTTCCCAAAGAGCTGGAAGCAAGATGCTGTGGGGCCCAACTCGCCCTTTGGAAAGAAGCCTGCACGTTGTGCCTTTCAGCTCTAGGGCAAAGTAGCACACCCAGAGCAGAAGTCCTACTTCAGCCAGATCAGGCCTGCAAAGAAACTGCGTTTCACAGGCCTTTGGAAGAGATGTTCCCACTAGGCTGTAAGAGCACTGTGCAGAGCGAGTTGTTTCTTAGCTTCCCAAAGAGCTGGAAGCAAGATGCTGTGGGGCCCAACTCGCCCTTTGGAAAGAAGCCTGCACGTTGTGCCTTTCAGCTCTAGGGCAAAGTAGCACACCCAGAGCAGAAGTCCTACTTCAGCCAGATCAGGCCTGCAAAGAAACTGCGTTTCACAGGCCTTTGGAAGAGATGTTCCCGCTAGGCTGTAAGAGCACTGTGCAGAGCGAGTTGTTTCTTAGCTTCCCAAAGAGCTGGAAGCAAGATGCTGTGGGGCCCAACTCGCCCTTTGGAAAGAAGCCTGCACGTTGTGCCTTTCAGCTCTAGGGCAAAGTAGCACACCCAGAGCAGAAGTCCTACTTCAGCCAGATCAGGCCTGCAAAGAAACTGCGTTTCACAGGCCTTTGGAAGAGATGTTCCCGGTAGGCTGTAAGAGCACTGTGCAGAGCGAGTTGTTTCTTAGCTTCCCAAAGAGCTGGAAGCAAGATGCTGTGGGGCCCAACTCGCCCTTTGGAAAGAAGCCTGCACGTTGTGCCTTTCAGCTCTAGGGCAAAGTAGCACACCCAGAGCAGAAGTCCTACTTCAGCCAGATCAGGCCTGCAAAGAAACTGCGTTTCACAGGCCTTTGGAAGAGATGTTCCCACTAGGCTGTAAGAGCACTGAGCAGAGCGAGTTGTTTCTTAGCTTCCCAAAGAGCTGGAAGCAAGATGCTGTGGGGCCCAACTCGCCCTTTGGAAAGAAGCCTGCACGTTGTGCCTTTCAGCTCTAGGGCAAAGTAGCACACCCAGAGCAGAAGTCCTACTTCAGCCAGATCAGGCCTGCAAAGAAACTGCGTTTCACAGGCCTTTGGAAGAGATGTTCCCGGTAGGCTGTAAGAGCACTGTGCAGAGCGAGTTGTTTCTTAGCTTCCCAAAGAGCTGGAAGCAAGATGCTGTGGGGCCCAACTCGCCCTTTGGAAAGAAGCCTGCACGTTGTGCCTTTCAGCTCTAGGGCAAAGTAGCACACCCAGAGCAGAAGTCCTACTTCAGCCAGATCAGGCCTGCAAAGAAACTGCGTTTCACAGGCCTTTGGAAGAGATGTTCCCGGTAGGCTGTAAGAGCACTGTGCAGAGCGAGTTGTTTCTTAGCTTCCCAAAGAGCTGGAAGCAAGATGCTGTGGGGCCCAACTCGCCCTTTGGAAAGAAGCCTGCACGTTGTGCCTTTCAGCTCTAGGGCAAAGTAGCACACCCAGAGCAGAAGTCCTACTTCAGCCAGATCAGGCCTGCAAAGAAACTGCGTTTCACAGGCCTTTGGAAGAGATGTTCCCACTAGGCTGTAAGAGCACTGTGCAGAGCGAGTTGTTTCTTAGCTTCCCAAAGAGCTGGAAGCAAGATGCTGTGGGGCCCAACTCGCCCTTTGGAAAGAAGCCTGCACGTTGTGCCTTTCAGCTCTAGGGCAAAGTAGCACACCCAGAGCAGAAGTCCTACTTCAGCCAGATCAGGCCTGCAAAGAAACTGCGTTTCACAGGCCTTTGGAAGAGATGTTCCCGGTAGGCTGTAAGAGCACTGTGCAGAGCGAGTTGTTTCTTAGCTTCCCAAAGAGCTGGAAGCAAGATGCTGTGGGGCCCAACTCGCCCTTTGGAAAGAAGCCTGCACGTTGTGCCTTTCAGCTCTAGGGCAAAGTAGCACACCCAGAGCAGAAGTCCTACTTCAGCCAGATCAGGCCTGCAAAGAAACTGCGTTTCACAGGCCTTTGGAAGAGATGTTCCCGCTAGGCTGTAAGAGCACTGTGCAGAGCGAGTTGTTTCTTAGCTTCCCAAAGAGCTGGAAGCAAGATGCTGTGGGGCCCAACTCGCCCTTTGGAAAGAAGCCTGCACGTTGTGCCTTTCAGCTCTAGGGCAAAGTAGCACACCCAGAGCAGAAGTCCTACTTCAGCCAGATCAGGCCTGCAAAGAAACTGCGTTTCACAGGCCTTTGGAAGAGATGTTCCCACTAGGCTGTAAGAGCACTGTGCAGAGCGAGTTGTTTCTTAGCTTCCCAAAGAGCTGGAAGCAAGATGCTGTGGGGCCCAACTCGCCCTTTGGAAAGAAGCCTGCACGTTGTGCCTTTCAGCTCTAGGGCAAAGTAGCACACCCAGAGCAGAAGTCCTACTTCAGCCAGATCAGGCCTGCAAAGAAACTGCGTTTCACAGGCCTTTGGAAGAGATGTTCCCACTAGGCTGTAAGAGCACTGTGCAGAGCGAGTTGTTTCTTAGCTTCCCAAAGAGCTGGAAGCAAGATGCTGTGGGGCCCAACTCGCCCTTTGGAAAGAAGCCTGCACGTTGTGCCTTTCAGCTCTAGGGCAAAGTAGCACACCCAGAGCAGAAGTCCTACTTCAGCCAGATCAGGCCTGCAAAGAAACTGCGTTTCACAGGCCTTTGGAAGAGATGTTCCCGGTAGGCTGTAAGAGCACTGTGCAGAGCGAGTTGTTTCTTAGCTTCCCAAAGAGCTGGAAGCAAGATGCTGTGGGGCCCAACTCGCCCTTTGGAAAGAAGCCTGCACGTTGTGCCTTTCAGCTCTAGGGCAAAGTAGCACACCCAGAGCAGAAGTCCTACTTCAGCCAGATCAGGCCTGCAAAGAAACTGCGTTTCACAGGCCTTTGGAAGAGATGTTCCCGCTAGGCTGTAAGAGCACTGTGCAGAGCGAGTTGTTTCTTAGCTTCCCAAAGAGCTGGAAGCAAGATGCTGTGGGGCCCAACTCGCCCTTTGGAAAGAAGCCTGCACGTTGTGCCTTTCAGCTCTAGGGCAAAGTAGCACACCCAGAGCAGAAGTCCTACTTCAGCCAGATCAGGCCTGCAAAGAAACTGCGTTTCACAGGCCTTTGGAAGAGATGTTCCCGGTAGGCTGTAAGAGCACTGTGCAGAGCGAGTTGTTTCTTAGCTTCCCAAAGAGCTGGAAGCAAGATGCTGTGGGGCCCAACTCGCCCTTTGGAAAGAAGCCTGCACGTTGTGCCTTTCAGCTCTAGGGCAAAGTAGCACACCCAGAGCAGAAGTCCTACTTCAGCCAGATCAGGCCTGCAAAGAAACTGCGTTTCACAGGCCTTTGGAAGAGATGTTCCCGGTAGGCTGTAAGAGCACTGTGCAGAGCGAGTTGTTTCTTAGCTTCCCAAAGAGCTGGAAGCAAGATGCTGTGGGGCCCAACTCGCCCTTTGGAAAGAAGCCTGCACGTTGTGCCTTTCAGCTCTAGGGCAAAGTAGCACACCCAGAGCAGAAGTCCTACTTCAGCCAGATCAGGCCTGCAAAGAAACTGCGTTTCACAGGCCTTTGGAAGAGATGTTCCCGCTAGGCTGTAAGAGCACTGTGCAGAGCGAGTTGTTTCTTAGCTTCCCAAAGAGCTGGAAGCAAGATGCTGTGGGGCCCAACTCGCCCTTTGGAAAGAAGCCTGCACGTTGTGCCTTTCAGCTCTAGGGCAAAGTAGCACACCCAGAGCAGAAGTCCTACTTCAGCCAGATCAGGCCTGCAAAGAAACTGCGTTTCACAGGCCTTTGGAAGAGATGTTCCCGGTAGGCTGTAAGAGCACTGTGCAGAGCGAGTTGTTTCTTAGCTTCCCAAAGAGCTGGAAGCAAGATGCTGTGGGGCCCAACTCGCCACACCCAGAGCAGAAGTCCTACTTCAGCCAGATCAGGCCTGCAAAGAAACTGCGTTTCACAGGCCTTTGGAAGAGATGTTCCCACTAGGCTGTAAGAGCACTGTGCAGAGCGAGTTGTTTCTTAGCTTCCCAAAGAGCTGGAAGCAAGATGCTGTGGGGCCCAACTCGCCCTTTGGAAAGAAGCCTGCACGTTGTGCCTTTCAGCTCTAGGGCAAAGTAGCACACCCAGAGCAGAAGTCCTACTTCAGCCAGATCAGGCCTGCAAAGAAACTGCGTTTCACAGGCCTTTGGAAGAGATGTTCCCACTAGGCTGTAAGAGCACTGTGCAGAGCGAGTTGTTTCTTAGCTTCCCAAAGAGCTGGAAGCAAGATGCTGTGGGGCCCAACTCGCCCTTTGGAAAGAAGCCTGCACGTTGTGCCTTTCAGCTCTAGGGCAAAGTAGCACACCCAGAGCAGAAGTCCTACTTCAGCCAGATCAGGCCTGCAAAGAAACTGCGTTTCACAGGCCTTTGGAAGAGATGTTCCCACTAGGCTGTAAGAGCACTGTGCAGAGCGAGTTGTTTCTTAGCTTCCCAAAGAGCTGGAAGCAAGATGCTGTGGGGCCCAACTCGCCCTTTGGAAAGAAGCCTGCACGTTGTGCCTTTCAGCTCTAGGGCAAAGTAGCACACCCAGAGCAGAAGTCCTACTTCAGCCAGATCAGGCCTGCAAAGAAACTGCGTTTCACAGGCCTTTGGAAGAGATGTTCCCACTAGGCTGTAAGAGCACTGTGCAGAGCGAGTTGTTTCTTAGCTTCCCAAAGAGCTGGAAGCAAGATGCTGTGGGGCCCAACTCGCCCTTTGGAAAGAAGCCTGCACGTTGTGCCTTTCAGCTCTAGGGCAAAGTAGCACACCCAGAGCAGAAGTCCTACTTCAGCCAGATCAGGCCTGCAAAGAAACTGCGTTTCACGGGCCTTTGGAAGAGATGTTCCCACTAGGCTGTAAGAGCACTGTGCAGAGCGAGTTGTTTCTTAGCTTCCCAAAGAGCTGGAAGCAAGATGCTGTGGGGCCCAACTCGCCCTTTGGAAAGAAGCCTGCACGTTGTGCCTTTCAGCTCTAGGGCAAAGTAGCACACCCAGAGCAGAAGTCCTACTTCAGCCAGATCAGGCCTGCAAAGAAACTGCGTTTCACAGGCCTTTGGAAGAGATGTTCCCACTAGGCTGTAAGAGCACTGTGCAGAGCGAGTTGTTTCTTAGCTTCCCAAAGAGCTGGAAGCAAGATGCTGTGGGGCCCAACTCGCCCTTTGGAAAGAAGCCTGCACGTTGTGCCTTTCAGCTCTAGGGCAAAGTAGCACACCCAGAGCAGAAGTCCTACTTCAGCCAGATCAGGCCTGCAAAGAAACTGCGTTTCACAGGCCTTTGGAAGAGATGTTCCCGGTAGGCTGTAAGAGCACTGTGCAGAGCGAGTTGTTTCTTAGCTTCCCAAAGAGCAGGAAGCAAGATGCTGTGGGGCCCAACTAGCCCTTTGGAAAGAAGCCTGCACGTTGTGCCTTTCAGGTCTAGGGCAAAGTAGCACACCCAGAGCAGAAGTCCTACTTCAGCCAGATCAGGCCTGCAAAGAAACTGCGTTTCACAGGCCTTTGGAAGAGATGTTCCCGGTAGGCTGTAAGAGCACTGTGCAGAGCGAGTTGTTTCTTAGCTTCCCAAAGAGCTGGAAGCAAGATGCTGTGGGGCCCAACTCGCCCTTTGGAAAGAAGCCTGCACGTTGTGCCTTTCAGCTCTAGGGCAAAGTAGCACACCCAGAGCAGAAGTCCCACTTCAGCCAGATCAGGCCTGCAAAGAAACTGCGTTTCACAGGCCTTTGGAAGAGATGTTCCCACTAGGCTGTAAGAGCACTGTGCAGAGCGAGTTGTTTCTTAGCTTCCCAAAGAGCTGGAAGCAAGATGCTGTGGGGCCCAACTCGCCCTTTGGAAAGAAGCCTGCACGTTGTGCCTTTCAGCTCTAGGGCAAAGTAGCACACCCAGAGCAGAAGTCCTACTTCAGCCAGATCAGGCCTGCAAAGAAACTGCGTTTCACAGGCCTTTGGAAGAGATGTTACCGGTAGGCTGTAAGAGCACTGTGCAGAGCGAGTTGTTTCTTAGCTTCCCAAAGAGCTGGAAGCAAGATGCTGTGGGGCCCAACTCGCCCTTTGGAAAGAAGCCTGCACGTTGTGCCTTTCAGCTCTAGGGCAAAGTAGCACACCCAGAGCAGAAGTCCTACTTCAGCCAGATCAGGCCTGCAAAGAAACTGCGTTTCACAGGCCTTTGGAAGAGATGTTCCCACTAGGCTGTAAGAGCACTGTGCAGAGCGAGTTGTTTCTTAGCTTCCCAAAGAGCTGGAAGCAAGATGCTGTGGGGCCCAACTCGCCCTTTGGAAAGAAGCCTGCACGTTGTGCCTTTCAGCTCTAGGGCAAAGTAGCACACCCAGAGCAGAAGTCCTACTTCAGCCAGATCAGGCCTGCAAAGAAACTGCGTTTCACAGGCCTTTGGAAGAGATGTTCCCACTAGGCTGTAAGAGCACTGTGCAGAGCGAGTTGTTTCTTAGCTTCCCAAAGAGCTGGAAGCAAGATGCTGTGGGGCCCAACTCGCCCTTTGGAAAGAAGCCTGCACGTTGTGCCTTTCAGCTCTAGGGCAAAGTAGCACACCCAGAGCAGAAGTCCTACTTCAGCCAGATCAGGCCTGCAAAGAAACTGCGTTTCACAGGCCTTTGGAAGAGATGTTCCCACTCGGCTGTAAGAGCACTGAGCAGAGCGAGTTGTTTCTTAGCTTCCCAAAGAGCTGGAAGCAAGATCCTGTGGGGCCCAACTCGCCCTTTGGAAAGAAGCCTGCACGTTGTGCCTTTCAGCTCTAGGGCAAAGTAGCACACCCAGAGCAGAAGTCCTACTTCAGCCAGATCAGGCCTGCAAAGAAACTGCGTTTCACAGGCCTTTGGAAGAGATGTTCCCGGTAGGCTGTAAGAGCACTGTGCAGAGCGAGTTGTTTCTTAGCTTCCCAAAGAGCTGGAAGCAAGATGCTGTGGGGCCCAACTCGCCCTTTGGAAAGAAGCCTGCACGTTGTGCCTTTCAGCTCTAGGGCAAAGTAGCACACCCAGAGCAGAAGTCCTACTTCAGCCAGATCAGGCCTGCAAAGAAACTGCGTTTCACAGGCCTTTGGAAGAGATGTTCCCACTAGGCTGTAAGAGCACTGTGCAGAGCGAGTTGTTTCTTAGCTTCCCAAAGAGCTGGAAGCAAGATGCTGTGGGGCCCAACTCGCCCTTTGGAAAGAAGCCTGCACGTTGTGCCTTTCAGCTCTAGGGCAAAGTAGCACACCCAGAGCAGAAGTCCTACTTCAGCCAGATCAGGCCTGCAAAGAAACTGCGTTTCACAGGCCTTTGGAAGAGATGTTCCCACTAGGCTGTAAGAGCACTGTGCAGAGCGAGTTGTTTCTTAGCTTCCCAAAGAGCTGGAAGCAAGATGCTGTGGGGCCCAACTCGCCCTTTGGAAAGAAGCCTGCACGTTGTGCCTTTCAGCTCTAGGGCAAAGTAGCACACCCAGAGCAGAAGTCCTACTTCAGCCAGATCAGGCCTGCAAAGAAACTGCGTTTCACAGTCCTTTGGAAGAGATGTTCCCGGTAGGCTGTAAGAGCACTGTGCAGAGCGAGTTGTTTCTTAGCTTCCCAAAGAGCTGGAAGCAAGATGCTGTGGGGCCCAACTCGCCCTTTGGAAAGAAGCCTGCACGTTGTGCCTTTTAGCTCTAGGGCAAAGTAGCACACCCAGAGCAGAAGTCCTACTTCAGCCAGATCAGGCCTGCAAAGAAACTGCGTTTCACAGGCCTTTGGAAGAGATGTTCCCACTAGGCTGTAAGAGCACTGTGCAGAGCGACTTGTTTCTTAGCTTCCCAAAAAGCTGGAAGCAAGATGCTGTGGGGCCCAACTCGCCCTTTGGAAAGAAGCCTGCACGTTGTGCCTTTCAGCTCTAGGGCAAAGTAGCACACCCAGAGCAGAGGTCCTACTTCAGCCAGATCAGGCCTGCAAAGAAACTGCGTTTCACAGGCCTTTGGAAGAGATGTTCCCGGTAGGCTGTAAGAGCACTGTGCAGAGCGAGTTGTTTCTTAGCTTCCCAAAGAGCTGGAAGCAAGATGCTGTGGGGCCCAACTCGCCCTTTGGAAAGAAGCCTGCACGTTGTGCCTTTCAGCTCTAGGGCAAAGTAGCACACCCAGAGCAGAAGTCCTACTTCAGCCAGATCAGGCCTGCAAAGAAACTGCGTTTCACAGGCCTTTGGAAGAGATGTTCCCACTAGGCTGTAAGAGCACTGTGCAGAGCGAGTTGTTTCTTAGCTTCCCAAAGAGCTGGAAGCAAGATGCTTGGGGCCCAACTCGCCCTTTGGAAAGAAGCCTGCACGTTGTGCCTTTCAGCTCTAGGGCAAAGTAGCACACCCAGAGCAGAAGTCCTACTTCAGCCAGATCAGGCCTGCAAAGAAACTGCGTTTCACAGGCCTTTGGAAGAGATGTTCCCGGTAGGCTGTAAGAGCACTGTGCAGAGCGAGTTGTTTCTTAGCTTCCCAAAGAGCTGGAAGCAAGATGCTGTGGGGCCCAACTCGCCCTTTGGAAAGAAGCCTGCACGTTGTGCCTTTCAGCTCTAGGGCAAAGTAGCACACCCAGAGCAGAAGTCCTACTTCAGCCAGATCAGGCCTGCAAAGAAACTGCGTTTCACAGGCCTTTGGAAGAGATGTTCCCACTAGGCTGTAAGAGCACTGTGCAGAGCGAGTTGTTTCTTAGCTTCCCAAAGAGCTGGAAGCAAGATGCTGTGGGGCCCAACTCGCCCTTTGGAAAGAAGCCTGCACGTTGTGCCTTTCAGCTCTAGGGCAAAGTAGCACACCCAGAGCAGAAGTCCTACTTCAGCCAGATCAGGCCTGCAAACAAACTGCGTTTCACAGGCCTTTGGAAGAGATGTTCCCACTAGGCTGTATGAGCACTGTGCAGAGCGAGTTGTTTCTTAGCTTCCCAAAGAGCTGGAAGCAAGATGCTGTGGGGCCCAACTCGCCCTTTGGAAAGAAGCCTGCACGTTATGCCTTTCAGATCTAGGGCAAAGTAGCACACCCAGAGCAGAAGTCCTACTTCAGCCAGATCAGGCCTGCAAAGAAACTGCGTTTCAAAGGCCTTTGGAAGAGATGTTCCCGGTAGGCTGTAAGAGCACTGTGCAGAGCGAGTTGTTTCTTAGCTTCCCAAAGAGCTGGAAGCAAGATGCTGTGGGGCCCAACTCGCCCTTTGGAAAGAAGCCTGCACGTTGTGCCTTTCAGCTCTAGGGCAAAGTAGCACACCCAGAGCAGAAGTCCTACTTCAGCCAGATCAGGCCTGCAAAGAAACTGCGTTTCACAGGCCTTTGGAAGAGATGTTCCCACTAGGCTGTAAGAGCACTGTGCAGAGCGAGTTGTTTCTTAGCTTCCCAAAGAGCTGGAAGCAAGATGCTGTGGGGCCCAACTCGCCCTTTGGAAAGAAGCCTGCACGTTGTGCCTTTCAGCTCTAGGGCAAAGTAGCACACCCAGAGAAGAAGTCCTACTTCACCCAGATCAGGCCTGCAAAGAAACTGCGTTTCACAGGCCTTTGGAAGAGATGTTCCCACTAGGCTGTAAGAGCACTGTGCAGAGCGAGTGGTTTCTTAGCTTCCCAAAGAGCTGGAAGCAAGATGCTGTGGGGCCCAACTCGCCCTTTGGAAAGAAGCCTGCACGTTGTGCCTTTCAGCTCTAGGGCAAAGTAGCACACCCAGAGCAGAAGTCCTACTTCAGCCAGATCAGGCCTGCAAAGAAACTGCGTTTCACAGGCCTTTGGAAGAGATGTTCCCACTAGGCTGTAAGAGCACTGTGCAGAGCGAGTGGTTTCTTAGCTTCCCAAAGAGCTGGAAGCAAGATGCTGTGGGCCCAACTCGTCCTTTGGAAAGAAGCCTGCACCTTGTGCCTTTCAGCTCTAGGGCAAAGTAGCACACCCAGAGCAGAAGTCCTACTTCAGCCAGATTAGGCCTGCAAAGAA